>NW_017731430.1:2933735-3027510 GCF_001890085.2 Hipposideros armiger
GTTTTATAACTTCAGTGTTCCCTGATGAGTATGGGAAATCTCTCACCTCACTTGGAGACCTCGTCTATTATTCTGGGCCAAAGAGCATGTGTCTTAGGAAGGAAGAAAGAATACGGGCGACAGGAGAATGTCTGAGACCTCTCTTTGCTTCACCTGTGCCTCTTGAGGAGCTGTATCCTTGGGATTATTAGTAAACTTGACCCTGAGGAAGATACCTGATTCCTGGCAGTCTGATTTGGCAACCTGACCCTGCATGACAGTTTATGACAAGCAGGGACTGATATTTAGTTCTTTTGTACCAAGCACAGAGCCATAGAATACGTTCAAGAGCATAGAACATGTATGTTCGAGAAATCTTATTACTTAGATGTATTTCAACTCAGTAAAACATTATGAAATCAGATCCTATTACTTTAGAACTGGGAATAAATTAGACATCATCTGAATTGATGTTTGCCTTTCTGGGCTAAGTTTTTTATGTAGTTGTAAAAATATTGAGGGGAGAAATTAAAAAATAATAATGAAGGCCAAGCTTTTATACCCTTCTGTTAAAAAGTTAAATTTTCTTTTTTAATCATTAAGCTGACACCTTAAAAATGTCAACTAGAAAATAGTTGCATGAATGAGCTTTGCTACAAATCAGTCAGTTCTAAGTTTTATAATTGTTTTAAAGGGTTTATCGAGTCCAATTCCACCCTCTCCCCAACAGTAAACTCTTCAATCATGTATATGAAAAATTGTCATTTTATCTGTACTTAAATCCGTCCATGGTTAACCTATATAGTCCGGCTTTGTGAACTTGAAATTCAATAAAATAAATTCCAGTTATTTCCTAACTAATTTAAAGCAAACTACATCACCCAGAAGGGAGTATAGAACGGAACGGAAAGATCTGGTGATGCAGCTTTTTGGCACTGCCATCACGGGACAGATGAAGAAAACAATTCTTGATGAGAACTGAGATGGAGCCAGAAATCAGGAGACAGTGTGGCATCCCAGAAGACAGGGAGGAAGGGAAGTTTAAGCAAGTGTCGTTAAGAATACTAAAACTCCCATAGAGAAATAAAGGAAAACAAAGAAAAGTGAGTATACAAGAGGTCTGCATGATTGCATCCCCTGAGTTCTGTGAAGAAATTTCCGTAGGGTGATCAAATTTTTTAAACTAGTAAAAATAACCCTGACCTCAAGCAGCTCACAGGGGCTAGTGGGGAGACCTGCTTCAATAAATAACGACAGTACTTATCATGCAGTATGGCAGATATTATAACAGAGACATATAAAAACGTTATAGGAATGACTATAAATAAGTAATTAACTCTGCTTGAGTGGAGGGAACAAGTTAGAAATGCAGTGACATTTGAACTGGCCAACTGAATAAAGGCATACAATTTGTAAGAGGGAAATATTCTAGTTCTGATTCTTAAAGGAATAAAATGTCGTTTGTGGAATGGTGAGCAATTTGGTGGATTAGTCAGTTCTTACAGCTCCATTTAGAGATTTGATCTGCCTGGCATCTGTCCCGAGCCTGCCACATGAAGTCATCCTCCATGTCCTTTCAGTAGAATGCCAAAACATATCCATTAATAACAGTATGTAAATATTGTTATAAATATTCATTATTTGCATTATAAGTAACAGTATCTTAGTATATTAATATTAGCGCATGCCTTTTACTCTAGAGAGACCCAGTATGCGAAAGAAAATTAAGTGAAATGGTTTTTTCTCTGCGTATTTCACAAATTCTTTCATTATTACCAAGTATTTATTATCTACTTCAGCGAGTATCTGTTCTAGATGAACAAGGAACAAGCTTCCCCTAAAGGAACTTATACGCTAGAGGAAATGACATTGAACAAGTTGTCTCAAGTGCACTCAACAGCTAGACAGTGTGCTCTGGATGCACAAGAGCAAAGATCTAGCCTCTCCTGAGTGGCTAGGCGATGTTTACTGAAGACATTAATTTAGCATGAGAACTGAAGAGCAGGATGCTGTGGTATGTTGGCGAAAGTGTTTGTGGGAATGGAAAGAAAGAGGGACCTGCTCCTAGCAAAGGAAGACATGTGCAAAGATTATGCAGGAAGGCAGAGCATGCAAGAAGTGGAAGGTGATGAGAAGGGAGGTAAAGCGAAGTAGGTTCTGTTAGGACTTGTGAGCCAGGTGAAGTGTTTGTTCTTCCTCCTGGGGCAAAGGACTACCCACGGGAAAGTGGTAGCACCAGATTTGCTTTTCCTAGAAGATTACCGTGGTTGCATTTCACACTGCATAGATTAAAACGAGGCAAAAATGGATGCTCAGAGAACGGGTAGAAGATGATTGATATGCTAGACTGGGAAATAGATGATGATGGCTTAGATTACAGTAAGGTAGTGATTGTGGCTAGGACTCAAGATTTATGAAATTCTTTGGTGGGAATGTCAACAGAATTGGGTGGTTAACAAACAATGGGGCATGGGGAAGAAGGAAGCAGTAAACGTGACTGGAAGATGTCTGGCTTCAGTACTGGGTCGGTTGCAGTACTACTGTTGAATGAACTAAGAAACACCCCATGAAAAACATATAGAGATGATTACTTCATTTTGAAGTCTTGAATTTTAGGGCTGTAAGATTTTTGAGTGTAGATGTTTAGATATACAGGGCTAAGATTCAGAAAGTAGGTCTTGATTGATTGATTTAAAAATATTTTAAAGTTATTGGGGTGACATTGGTTAATAAAACTCTCTGTGTTTCACATATACAGTTGTATAACACAGCATCTGTGTACGGCATTGTGCTCACCACCCAGAGCCAGTTCTCCTGCCATCACCGTATATTTGACCCCCTTTACTTTCTTTTACCTCCCCCCTTACTCTCTAGTAACCATTAAACTATTGTCTGTGTCTGATTTAAAATAAGTTTGGGAGTTAGTGGTTTACATGGAAGGCCAAGGAAGCCATAGAACGTCTAAGAGTGGCCCACAGGATTGTATAGAATGAGAAGAGAATAGAACCTAGAACAGAGCGCACATGCAAAGCAATCTCTTCTCTCTTCCTCATTCTGTCGGATCAGGAATCCAGGAAGTCCAGGATGACCCTGTGGTCCTATAGGCTTCCTGTCCTCCTCCATTTTACCTTGACTTATAGTATTTTATGCCACTCTTGGAAAAAAAGAAAACAAACAAACCAAAACAAAATGTTCCATCTGATAGATGTATCTTCAAAGACTGCCCCACAATTATGGCGGATAAAAGAAACTTTGAAATATTTGAAATTTCATCCCAATGAATGCATTGTTGTAAATATCTTGAAAGTCCAAAAATAAGAAAGGATCCCAGAAAGGCAAACTTCAGAAACCTCCCCTCAAACATCATCTGTCAATGCCTGTCATGGATTTAGAAGGGAGAAGAATTAGGAGACCGGGAAATGCCAGTATATAAAATGTCAATATACAAAACCTATTGACCTACATACACATCATGCAGGACGATGCAGGCCAGGTTGACGTCTGCCTTCTCTCTAATATCAGAGCACGTTAAGGCGCCATGGTTACAGGGCTAGGGGCTCTTTATCAGCAACAGTGTAATTTTTTTAAAGGTGCAGAGGATGAAGTGTGATGGATATTAGTCAAATTGCAAATATTTTCAAATTACATTCATAATGTTCGATCAAATGGCTAATCAGTAATTTAGACCAGAGTTTGGCAGATCTGATCCACTGCCAAATTAATTATTTTAAATAAAGTTTATTGGAGCATAGCCATTTGTTTATAAACAGACTATACATGTTTTCACGATATAATGGCAGAGTTGTGTATATAGTTACAACAGAAACTATATGTAGCCCCTACAGCCTACAATATTTACTATCTGGCTGAATCCTAATTCAGTCTGTATTTTATATCACAATGTATCATCATAAAAACAATAATTCATTCATATTTGTTTAGCTCTTTATCATTTATTAAACACTTTGCCATAATGTAACTATGCTTTTCAAGATAGGCAAGAAAGATTTTATTACTCTTTCAATTTAATATTGAGGTAACTTCATAGCTTACATCAACTTATTTATATTCTTTGAACTGATTATTACATTTTGGATATACGCCTTTAAAAATAAAAAATATAGAAAAAAGCATTAGTGTACAATTATTAATTATGGTACAATTTCCAATGGTAAAAATGGAAGAAATCACTAATTATGATATAAGAAGTGAACTGAATACTATGCAATCATTAACTATTTTAATTAGGAAAGCCATGGACAAAATCTATAATAGCATGTTACACAAAACAAGTAAATATCAAAGTGATGTACATTATGAATATAATTATATGACACGTTTATAAAGACAAAGAAAATACACATTATAATAACAACTATGTTAGAGTAACAGGATGTGATAGTTCTTTGATGTGTTTGATGTGTCAACTAGGCTAGCTTATAGTCCCAGATCATTTAATCAGGCACAAACCTAGGTATGGCTGTGAAGGAATCTTGTAGATGTGATTAAAATCCATAATCACTTGACTTTAAATAAGAGAGATAATCCTAGATCCTCTAGGTGGGCTTGAGTCAACCTGTCGAAAAACCTTAAAAGTGGAGCTCAAGTCTCCATGATGGAAAGAAACTCCATTTATGGAAAGAGTTTTCAGCCCTACATAAGAGGTCCAGCTGCCCTTCTTTAAAAAGAAAAAAAAATGGCTTGGGGTCGACCATAGGTCAGGAAACAGTATCTAGTCTGTCGTAGGTAACATTTGCAAGAAATGGAGTAGCGATTGTCTATGAAAAGGAAAATAAGATGAATCCCTAGGGGCTCGAGAAAGAAAGAATATGGGAGCAAAACACCCAACACTTGGAAAGAAGAAGTGGACCTGGAATTGAATCAATGCAAGATTCTAAGAGGATTCCCCAACAGCCAACAGGCAGATAGAGGAAATAGTTTTAAGTAGGTGAGCCTTACCTCTGATATTACTACAAGGCTGTCACCTGGCCCTGAATTCCGAGAGAATATTATTTGACTGATGCTATCACCTCACTATATGTCTACTAAAGTGACATCTATGATATTGTATTATGTGCCTTTGTAAATGCCTAATACCGGTTTTAATAGAAATCTTTGAATTTTGTAACAAAAAAACACGGTCTTAAAATGTGTCAGTCAGTAAAAAGTATTAGGATTCAAAAATAACATGTGATTCCTGCCTTTAAAAAACTTAAAATCTAGTTTTACTTATCTACTCATTGATTCAGTGTTAGATGCATTGCTAAATTTAAAAATCTGGCCTTGGGGAAAAAAATAAACAAATATTGAAAATTGGCTGAAGGGTGTTTTAAGAAGTGCACTCATTTTCAATCAAGTTTAGATACTTATATTTCAATAGTAATGATTTAGATATAAATGGGCTCCATTTTCTTATTAGACAAACTTGTGACTACTTTCCTCTACAATCAAAATCCTTGGTTTTCAAGAAAAATGTGGCAGATGTTGCGTGCCCTCTAGTGGCCACAAAATATTTTACATCTGCCATAAATTGCAGTGGATTTGTCAAGTATGCATTTCACACGTCAGGCATTAACATCATATCTTAAATATTCCATTAATTCTAATTTAGCTTAACTGCAGTAGTTCAAACTCAAAATTCAACCTCTTAGTATAATATAGGAAAACGTATCCTATATGATTCTAGAGAAGCTTTAGTTTCACACCACAGAAAATTTTGTAAAAGTAACACCTAGTAAGGGCCACCTCCAGTACATGCGAAACAGGAAAGCAGATTACATTTTCCTAAAAACATGTATATAGTTCATATTGCCCATTATGCTGCGCTAATACGGACCAAAAGGAGGACAGAGGACATCTGGATACTAAGCTGTATGTTAGTCAAGGCTCTACAGAGAACCAGAACCAGTGGGATATATTTATAGAGATAGAGATAGAGATGATAGAGATAGAGATAGATGATATAGGTATAGATGACATAGCTATAGATAAAGATAGAGTTGTTTTAAATAATTGGCTCACATGATTGTGGAGCCTGATGGGTAAGACATCCATAGGCAGGCTCGCAGGCTAGTAATTCATGTAAGAGTTAATGGTTCAGCCTGCAATCCACCATCTGTAGGGCAGGACAGAAGACTGGGCACTCAGGCAGGATTTTTATGCTGCAGACTTAAGATAGAATTCATTTGTCTTTGTAAAGCCTCAGCCTTTGTTTTCAAGGCCTTTAACGGATCGGACGAGACCCACTTACTTTATAGAGGGTGATCTGCTTACTTAGTCTAGTGATTGTGAACGCTTATCACACCCACAGATGCCATCACAGGAACATCTAGAATCGTATTTGACCCAACTACTAGCCACGTTGACACATAATAGAAGCCATTGCCAAGCACTGTTTTAAGTCCTTTAAATTCATGAATTCAGTTTTTGTCCCTATCACAATTTTAAGAAGCAGGTGCTCCTAGTAACACATTCAAAGAAAACTGAGGCGCGTGTTGGTAAAGTAACTTGCCAGTAACTGGGGGAGTTGGGATTGAACCAGACTCCTTGTTTTAAATATGAACTATTGAAGTTTCAGTGAATCTATGTTCCATTTTTATGAAATATTTCAGGTGTGCACACAAAGCAATACAGACTATTGAACATCCTTGTACCTCCCAGTCAACCTTGACAAATTTCACCATTTGGCTTCATTCATTTGTGAATTTTCTTAAAATAACTAAATCATGCAAGACCCAGTTGAGATCAGTTGCGTAGCTCCCTAATTCTGTAACTTATTCTCCCCCTTCAGAAGTAGTCACTGTTCTGAATTTGTGTTTATCATTGCCATGGATGTTCTCAAGCAGTTTTACACACAAATCTATTTTAACAAAAATATTGCATCGTATCGTTTTTCTTACTGTACCTTTAAATAATGGTACAATACGATATAGAACACACTTATTGAATAAAAAGTACGTTTTTGGAATTTGTTGACACATAGGCTGTATAGTTCCTTCATTTTAACTGTTGCTCAGTGTTTCATTTAGTATTTCATTGTTGTAACGTACCGCAATTTATGCTTCCATTCTCCCGCTAATGGGCATTTGGGTTATTTCCAGGTTTTCACTATTACAAATAATACTGCAGATCCTATTGTATGCATGTGTGTGTGCCTTCTGTGAGTTTCTCAGTGTATACTCGCAAGTGCACTTACTCATGGAAGAAAGACCTAAAGTGACCTCCAAAGATTTCCCTCTTCCTGGTGTCCACTCCTTTGTGTAACTCCCTCCCCTCGAGTAGGGGACACCCCTGTGACTTGCTTCTAGCCCACAGGTTGTGGCAGAGGTGACGAGTTGTCACTCCCATGATTCAGACTATGGCATAGCAGACTAGGGCACAGGATTCTCCTTACAGCCTTGATGAAGTCACCGGCTGTTGTGGGGAAGCCCATGAGGCTTACGTGCAGACGGCCTCTAGGACAGAAGCCTGCCTTCGGCCAATGGCCAGCAAAATTCAGTCTTGTCAGCTGTACAGTCACAAGGAAATAATTTGGCCAACAACTTAAACTGGGAACTCATTCTAATGATACGGGATTTTAAGAGCAGAGAACTTATCCTAACTTTTATTTTTTCTTCTTGTAATTAAGAGAGACGGGAAGAAGGATCAGATATGTGCAGCATTGCTAGCTTAGAAGATAGAGAAAGGGGGTCACAAGCCAAAGACTATGGATGGCCTCCAGAAGCTGGAAGGTAAATTAAGTCCATAATTGATACAGCCATCTGGTAAACTTTCCTGTTATCAAATGTAGTAAATACGTTTATCCTGACTAGAGATCCTGGCATCACTAGCTTGTCTGGGAATAACAGATTACATGTAGTTATAATGTGCCTGGTATATCTTTTCCCATCCATCCTTTATTTTTCTTTCTTTCTTTTAAATACCCTTTATTTTTTAGAGCAGTTTTAGGTTCACAGGAAAACTGAATGAAAAGTAGAGTTCCTGTATACATCCCGTCTCCACATACACGCAGCCTCCCCCACTATCACCATCCTCCCCCTCCCCGCAGAGGGGTACATTGGTTACAACCGATGAATTGACATTAAAGCATCTTATCCTCAAATTCTAAAGTGTATATTAGGATTTAGTCTTGGTGTTGTCCATTCTATGAGTTTTGAAAGATGGAAAATGACGTGTATCCACTAATATAGCCTCATACGTTTCATTTCACTGCCCTGAGAATCCTCTGTGCTCTCTTAATTTCTGCCTCACCCTCCACCCCAATTCTGGCAACCTCTGATTTTTTTACTCTCTACATAGTTTTGCCTGTTTTAGAATGTCATCTAGTTGGAATCATATAATAAGCAGCCCTTTCAGATTGGCTTACTTTTCCTCCACGCCTTTTCATGGCTTGATAGCTCTTTTTGTTTTCTTTTTATTTCAACATTTGTATTTTTTAAATACTTCAAAGTAGATTTTTTATCTCAAAGCATTTTATGTATATGTTTAGTTATACAGTTTTCTTATCACTTGAATGGCTTAGCATATAGGAATGATTTTGACCTTACAAGGCAACCACCAAAAGGGTTTCTGGTAGGGTCTAGTTATTCAAATCATTTTTTTTAAAAAAAACTATCGATAGGATACATGTACAGTAATACCTTGGTTTGCGAGCATAATTTGTTCCAGAAACAAACTACTTGTATTGCAAGACATCACTCGTTTACCACGTTAAAATATATTAGAAATGTTTGCTCATCTTGTGGAATACTTGCAAACCATGTTGCTCGCAATCCAGGGTTTTACTGTATATGGTTTTAAATGGTATGCCGATGGTATATAATAGTTTCATATGGATTTCTAAACAATACATGATTCAAAAATCTAAAAGTTTATACTTACCTTTTTTTTTAATGTGCCACCGCTAGATATTTTTTGACACATAACTTTTGAAAATTGTTGAAAAAGTTACAAACTAGCCTGTGGCATCTCTATTCTTATGTCCAGGGATGCCATGATGCCGATACTTGGCGAAGAAAGCGGTTAAACATACCAACTAGCCATTTCTAATGTTGCTTGAGGTGCAAAGCTCCCCTGGAGGCACTCTGTAGCAGTTTGTCTACTTTGTTGATTGAAAATGATGTGTACCTGTTTCACCTGTTTAAAACCAGTCTGCTTTTAGCTCCATGACCAGTGAACTTGAACCTTGGTCCTGCTGAATCATGATTTCCCCCCTTCTCTTGGTGGTCGTGATCCACAGATGAAACACGCTCTGTGTCTGAAAAGAGTGTGGACATGGTGCCTAGAAATCTCCATTCTTTCTAACGTTTCTCTGTGCCTTTTTATTTCCTGCTGCATCCTGTCTTTTACCTTTCTTAAAGCTTTATATGCGTGTACCCTGTGGAGTTTCATGAGTTCTTTTAATTACCTGACCTCGTGTGATTGCTTCAGTTGGTACTCCAAGCAGGATACTTAAAGTGACCCTTGGTTCTATAACTGAATGATGGCTAAGGCTTTGTTAGGAAGAAAGAAAGGAAGATGAGAAAATAGGGTATAAAGGTACCATTGATGCCAGGCTAGCTCCTGAAGGCTGGCCCCCCAGGCTAGCACAGGCTGGCTCACCCAGGCTAGACTATAATTGAGTGATACTGTGACCATTGATTGGAACCTGAGGGCAGCAATACCTAAATGGATGAAAAAAGAAATTCAGACAAAAGAGAAGGTAGTCAAGAATTCTGGGCCTTGGCTGCTTTTAACTTCTTTGGCAAAAATGACAGTAACTAAGAAAAACAAACAAACAAAAAACCATGAGGTTTCTGGTGTGCCAAGTTACCAGCATTGATTCTATTTGTAATAGGAAGGGATATGATGAAAACAGGAGTAAGACAAATCTTGCTTTTGATAAGAATGTTCCCTGCCTAACTGATAGTCCCTCAGAAGACTGCAGGCTTTGGGCGTGGTTAAGTGGAAGGTGAAGATCAAGAGATACCCCAAACCTGGGAGCATTCAGAGTTCAGGCAGAAGACTTGTTGCTGAAATGTGGATACCCTAATCGGTTGAGCTGGTGGGAGGCAGGGTTATGTAAAAATGCCTTGAGAGGAGGAATAGTGCAACTGCACCTTTACATACGAAATTGAATAACCCTGAGGGTGCTGAGATGTTGGCAATGGAAGCGCCTTCATATTGATTCTATAATGATAGAGTATGCTCCAATTTTTACCTTAGGACACTTAAACAGGATGGAATAGTTCAGATGATTAACTAAAAATGTCATTTAAACAAAGGGAAGTGACAGATGGAATAACTACTAGAATTTTAATAGATCACAATTCCAAAAATTATAAAAGTTTTCAGTTTATCAAAACCATGATGAATTTTTAAAAATCTTATGGTGACCCAAAAAAAGAAAGCAAGGAAGAGAAAGGGATTCTCGTAATCAGCACTCATTAAAACGAGGTAAGTTAAAGAAGATATGTCAGGTTGGTCCCAGGGCAGAAAGTGGGGTGCCCTTTCTAGCAATGTCTTCGAGGCCACTTGTGTTGGTGTGGGTAAAATGTCATGGGCGTGATGAAGAACTTTTATTGGAATTGTCCTACACTGGCTCATAGTGTATCATCATATCTAAACGTGCTAATAAAAAGTAAAAAAAGGCAACATAATTAAGGTATAGGGATGTGGTCAATTGTCAGTGACTTAAGATTTAAAATATGGCTTAGAGTAGAAATTTATGAACAAAGTTTTGATACGATGGTTGTGTATCAACTCGACCAAATGCATTATGGAATGTATGTGCCATCTTGGATGGAAAAGGATTGGAATCTCCCCTCACTCAAACAATTGGGGGAAGGGGTGTTGTAAAAATCTGCTTTGTATCCTGTTTTAATTGGACGTGCTAGATGGAAACCCTTAGAATGGCCTAACCCACTTGCGTGGTTAATGTAGCTTACTCGAGGGTGTGCTAAATGGTAGCCTACATAAAAAAAGCAACATAGCATACCTGGCAGTCATCAGTAAGTTCCTGATTGATTAAGGATGTGTTAGACACAAATATATTATCACCCACAAAATACCCCTTTTAATAATCCTATGTGGCTTGTGAGGAAAGTTGGTAAATCCTAGAGGTTAATCGTAGATTAATTGTAGAGGACTAAATAAAATGATTCCTGCGATGACATCAGCCACGCCCCACAGGATGTTAACAATCAAGCATGTGACAGCTAAGGAGGGTTGGTGTTCTGTGATTGATTTATCACTGATTAATCCTCTCCTTATCAGGGACTGGCTAATGACCCAGCTAAAGTACAGGCTCAAGAACACATGGTAACATTCATAGGAATTACTTGGACCAGAGACGTTAGGGACATTTCCTCAACCCAAAATAAGTTACTGTTTCTGCCAGCTCAAAAACTGAAACAAAAGTGAATTGGTTTGTTTTGTTTCATAAAATTAGCCCCCCCACTCACAAAGTTATTTTGAGATCTGAACTACCCATCATGGTATGCATCATGCAAAAACAACGTTCTAACAGGGAGAAAAATTCAACAGATACTCATCAAAGGGAAACGGTGTGTTCAAGTCCATGAGACTGGGAGATGCTGCAGTACATTAGAAGGTGCTTCCATGCTTTTGACCCTTTGTTAGATCCCCCTGAGGAGTCAGATAACCCAAACTGAACGGGCCCTCTCCACAATCATTCTCAGAGCACGCCAGACAAGCAGCATGGTTTGCAGATCATAGTACCAGGCTGGAAGGACAGCACTCAGTCAAGAAGGCATTGTGATGGGTAATTGATTGTACTTTGAATAAAGAAGGTAAATATAAATCCACCCAATGGATAAAATTAAGAATTGTGTTTTTTTGTGGTATCAGAGGAACTAGGTCATAAGAATAAGGATATGGATTTTTATTGATTCTTGGGTAATAGCCAATGAACTATTGGGTAATAGAAAATGAGCCTATTTTTCCTAATAACCCTTTCAGAATTATTATATTTTCAATGATGTGTACATTTAATTTTGATTTAAAAATTACATGTAAAGAATACTACTGTAATATGCATATTTAATGTGTACTTAACAAATAATGTTTTAATGAATCACCAAAAGTAGATTGTCACAGCTAAAAAAAAATGGTTTCCCTTATCTTCTCTAATATTCCCATTATTCTCTGACATAAATAGACCGAATATGTCTCTAACTAAAAGAAAATGAGCCCCCCAGTAATTGGACTCTGCCTCTGACATTAGAGCTGACACTATAAAACATAAGAGAGAAAAAGAGAAGAAGAAAAATTAACAAGGGACTGTTGTAGGTGGCTATTAACCAAGGAAGCAAAAGAGAATTTGAATGACTTTATACTAACTCAGGAAATGGCATGCCGGGATAATTGTAGCCAATTGCCCCATTTTGACACCTCATGTTCATAGAGAACTGCAAGAAAGGTTTGACTATGTACCTGGGCAGGGCGTTAAGTTAGGTCAACCAGCTGTGTGGGTGTTCTTACTCAATGAGTTCCTTAACACAAAACTAAACAAAAAAAATAGGTCATATACTTGGCAAATACACATAAGTCATAGCAATTAAACACTAAGAATGACACTTGTTTGGATGAATAAGTTTGGTGGTTTTTTTTTTTTTAAAGAGACTTATTAAAACACTAGCCCTTCCATGAGTCAATAATACAAGATAGGGAAAATGTAAAAACTAATCATTCTACGTAGTTTCCGAGTACCCAATCAACAATGGGTACAGTACAGATAAATGTGGCAATGAAGACATTTTGTAGAGAGATTTCGATTTAGATATAGATATACCTTCCTTATAATATATCAGTAGATCATTGACACAGGGAGTGGGAGAGGACACATTTAGCCTCCTGAGCTAGCTCCGAGATGGACCTGAAAAGCAACACCAGGGGCATTAAGCTTTTATTGAAAAATGCATTCCTCTAGAAAGCCTTTGTATTGTATTGTCTTTTGTTCAATATGTAGCCAAGTCAAAACTTACTTACGTTGAAATTAAATGGTAAGGATTTTTATATTCTCTGCAAATAGAATGACATTTTCCAACACATCAAAACCCGTTAAGGTGAAATTTGACTAGGCATTAGAGGAAAAAAAGGAAGCCCCAATCCTCTGGGCTTAAGCTATTTCAGTGTCCTGTCTCTTGATTAGCACATCAGATAGAATACTGCTGGGCTCTCTTACTAAAAAGGCATTGTCATAAATCCTTCTCCCATTTCCATGACAATAATATCGGAGATAGAAATTTATGAACAAATCTTCAAATGTCACTTCTGTTCAGTCAAACTGTGTTTCAACACCTGCCCCAGTTTTTCCAGGGAGGCTGCAAATACTACTCTCTCTGAGGCAGGCTCAGCTGACATGTAATTAGGTAGAACTAGCGGGGAAATGGTTGAATATTCAGGTGCGATCACGAATATATTATAATTTGCCGATAAGTAAAGATTTAAAGGCAGCCCCTTACATTGGGTTTCTCTTCAGGTGTAAATGAGACTAGATCATCATGGCAGTGTTAAAGGATTTTGTTGTTTTTTCCTCAGGAGCAAATCTATGGATCAGGAAACGTTACGCTTTTATACGCTTGTACCATATAGAAAGAGATATTATGTGTTAAAGGCTTGTAGTTGAATACAGAATTATCTACAACTGTATGGATTCCTAAAAGCTTCCAACGTATTTAACATTCGGGGCAAGTGAATCTTTGTTATGAATGCAGCCATTTGAAAAAGTAAGACCGTTCGAGTATGAGACTGTTGGCTTTTAAATATACAGTTCTCCAAAGAAGAAACGTTTTGGAAATAAGGAAAGTTTATATTTTCAGCAGTGACTTACAGGGTGTTGTTTTTTCCTCTTGAACTGAGAACAGCAAAGGTGACTGAGTGTTGTAGGAAAAACTCCCTAATAAAGCCCTGTCTCATAACCAAATTTCTTCCTAGTTTTCAGATCTCACTTTGCCTAGTTCAATATTTCTCTATCCATCAAAGAATAGCTTTGAATAACTTGATTTATTAGCATTATGAAAAGATTATTTTCCTTTCCCCCCTTTTTAATTTACACTAAGAATAGCAAAAGAAATAGCTGCTAAATCCTTTTCAAAAGAAATGTCATTATTTCTTTTCAAAATATTTTATATAGTTTATGACTCAGCCATAAATCATCGTGCCCAGTGAACAGAGGAACAGTATTATGGGTAATCAAGAATAGTGGCTGATCCAAAAATTACAAATAAATATTTTATGTAGAAGGTCTGTGTTACGGGGATCACAGATAAGAGAGCGTTCTTGATTTTCACGTCTTCCTCAACATCTGGAAAGATCTTACTCTAAACCCCCTCAAGGAGCACCTTGTTTGAAAAGCTAACCTTGCCATTCTAGTTAATTGTTCCCTCCTCTGTGATTATTTCATAGTACATTGTACATCACTTTGTATTATTTATGTCTGATTTATTTTAACTCCTGTCTAGACAGTGAACTCTTTCAGATCAGTGGCCCTATTTTGCTCTTGTGTGTATTTCAACACCCATTAATTGATTCCTTCATTCAACAAACATTTATTGAGTTGGTTTTTTTTTTAATGTGTCAGGCACTGTGTTAGGCACCTAATTCAAAATGGTGCTGAAAATACACTGTTCCCTTCTTCCTAAAGTTTCATTCTAGTGGAGAGGACAGGCATAACATGTATTTGTTTGATTCTTAATGATAACTGATAAGTGTTAAGACCAAAATGCACGTGATGCTATCTATGGTGGTGATAAATAGGCAGATATAAGCTCGTAAAAGGGTAAAAGCCAGAGTTGACATCTGTAGCATGAGAATAAGTTAACTAATCAAAATGATGGGAGGCTGAGATGAGGAAACATTTTAGGAATTGAGAAACTGCAGGAAAATGTTATGTGGTGAGAATAAACATGGCCAGTCCAAGAAGCTCTTCCCGGAGTGATCGGAGCACAAAACGAGGGTTTGGGGATGAGGAGACGCTGAGAGAGGGGTAAGGCCAAGCCATTTAAGGGTCTTATTAGCCATGTTAACGATCTCATACTTTATCCTCAGAGCGATCATAAACCAGCGAAGTGACGGAATGAGGTGAAGTTTTAATGAGATCTGCCTTCAGTCTGGATTTTACATGTATTGATAATTGCGGTGGGGAAACCAGACTAGGGCAGAGTAGGAATGGATGTGGGAGCCAGTGAATACTGCTCTTAGCCCAGTGCTGACATGACCAATGAACGGTTGCATCACCCCAAAGAATCTGAGTGGCTTACCCTCACAGATGGTTATAACCAAATGAGAGGAATCTCAGTGGGGACCAGAAAGTACTGCATTTGATTTTTTTTTCTTCAGTCTATAGGTAACTCACTGAGATTCTTGAAGTCAACAGAATTTGAAGTGATTGTTTTATAAGATTATTTAGACACAGTTTAATTTCATCAATAGATGTGTAGCTATATACTGTTTACCCAACTTTTAAAAGCTGCTCTGTGTGTCCATTTGTTTTGTATATGGTGAGACTGACTCTACAGATGGGTAGTGGCCAGACCATGTATCAGATCAGACTCTGATCTACTGCCCGTAGCAGCCAGCCCAGGAAACCTACCCCTTAGCTACAGTAACCAGGCCAAGAACCCAGCCTGCTATCTACAAATCAGACTGGTAGGACTCAGACTTCAATCTCTAGTAAAAAGCCAAGAGCCAAATGATAACTACCGGACCCAAAAGACTAGACTTGATGAATAACCGGAAACTTCCATAATTTTTGTCGCAGCTTCCAACTTCCTATCAACCAGAGAAAGCAATTATATACCCCTAACCAATCCCATGAGACGCCCACTTCTAGTTAGACTCTCTACAGCTTCTCTCTGCCAATAGGTTCCACTCAGGGTATACCTGAAGCCTTCCTTTTTTAAATAAAATACCTGTAACTGCTGTTGAATCTGCCAAACCCACAAGTGATGATGGCTGACTTCCTTGCTATAATAAACTCTGGATGAGTAGCCTTTGCTTCTTCTCCTTTGGTTGGTCTTTACTTATTTCTACAATAGGCTTTCTGTAGTATAGAGATCTATTGTAGAGCTCAGTGTCTTTTTGTTACTTTAGCTAAATAGCCACTTAATTAGTATCTGAGATGTTGAATGGATGAGTTACTATGTTTTTGAGTTAATATGTATGTGAGTTCACATGTGTGAGAGAGAAAGAAACAGATAGACAAAAATAAAGAAACAGAGAGAGAGAGAGACAAGAACAGCGTTTGGTAGTGGGAGGCTGGTCATATCCATTCATTCGGTTCATTTGCTTGTGTCCATGATGTGTCGGGCACCATTTAAGGCCCTTTTGATACATAGAGGACAAACCAAAGATCCTTGTCCTCATGGGGCTTACACTGTAGGAAGGGATTGGACCATAAACAATGAATAAATAAATAAGTCGTCTAGCATTTTAGAAGATGGGAAGTGCTCTTTACGAAACAAAAGTAAAGAGGTCATCACGGGTCTGGGTGGAGATGAGGTAAATGGAATAGGTGGTCAGGTAAAGCCATATTAGGAACATGATCGTTGAGCAGAAACTTGAAGAACAGGATGAAGAGTGAAATAGGCAGCCATATCTGGGAGGCAATCATTTAGGCCTAAAACAAGGGGCTAAAGATGGTAGCAGCTGGGGTGCTCATGCAGCTGCAGAGGTGAATGTGCCTGGGGTTGAGCCAGTGAAGGGGAAGAGAGTAGGAGATGAGGCCAAAAGGTGGTGGAGTTCACGCGGGGAGAGGGAGAGAAAGCTCTTAGGCCATTCAGGGATGTTTGCTTTTTATCTGAGTCAAGTGGCGAGTTACTGCAGAGTTCTGAGCGGAGGGATGGCACGACACATTTTAAACAGATCCTCTGTAGCTGCACTGAGAATAAACTAGAGGGGGAAAGGGTGGCTTTAGAGTACCATGTGTGTTTACCTTTAATTATTAGTGTCTTCAATAACATAGACATTGACACAGCAGTTAAAAATATAACTAGGCGATTCTGAAAACACCAATTCCAGAGGTGTTAGGGACCTGGCACTCGTTGAGTTTTCTCTTCCTCTTCACCTTCTTCCTATTCCATCCAACTAGCGATCAGGCCAAGCCAAGCTCTCTCTTCTCGCTAGCCTTGACTGCTCTAGAAATTAAGTGAGCCTGTGAAAGGACCCATGGCCTCAAATAAACTTATATTAAAACAAAACATTCCAATAACATCCCCTGAATTCAAAGCCCGATTTGCACATCAAATGATGCCTGCACCCACTCTATCATTTTCAGACTACATGACAGTTATACCCAGTATCACCCTACCATAAATAATTTAACCAGATGCATTGGGAAAAAGTAAGAATCATTAGAGGAAATTAAAATATATGCATTCTGATGTAACTATGATAACTGCTAAATTGGTAAGAGGAGAAAACTAGAACAAAAAAAAAATTGATTTAAATCTTAACATCAATCTTGAGACCCAAGAAACTGGCTCGCTCAGACAGGCCCAGGACCTGTGTCAGAAAATCCCCATAGTTTCATGTTACAGTGATGCTTAAAAATAAGATATTGGACTGACACCAATAGAAAAAAAACAAATACACAAAGAAAGCTGACCTGAGCCTAAATGAAAACCAGAAAAAGTGTGGTTCGGAGGAATTTATTACCTGAAAATTCAATCTGTTTTCTCACTAACCTCCTGTGAAGACAAATTTGAGATTGAGAAACATAAAATGTCTTACATTTTGGCATCAAGGTGATGTTCTGCCTCTTTGTATTTTCATTGAAAAAAAGGGAAAAAAAATGGAGGGATCCAGAAAGAACGCACGGCCATTTGACTGGGTTATGGCCCATTGGCAGGGCTTTCTGTTCCAACCATAAATGTTTTCTGATGATTGAGAAATATTCCAAGCACAAAACCCATTTAGATATTCAAATGAAATGAACAAAGAGCCAGCTTCTTTTTTTTTTTTTTCTCATACCAGTTTACCAACACGCTTGTCGAACACAAAATGGCCGGTAGCGTTTTTGGTCTTTTCTCATCAACACATTTAGTGGCACTTGAATTATTTACTTAAACTTCAAATACGTATGGCTTTCAACTATATACTGTATAAAACATTAAAACAGATGTCATAGATAACCCTCTCCCCATTAAGCTCATGCAGCATACAAGTGAAAACCGATTAAAGTAAGCTCCAAGAATTCAAATACCCTGTGTTGAAATTATTGCTTAAAATAATTTAATTGTTACATAGAGTTTCAAAAGTCTTATTGTCTTCCCATCTTTGTTTTAAGGTCTTTTATTGGAAATAGTACTAAACGCACAAATGAAGACTCCTAAGTCACCATTGAAAGAATCTAAAATTGTTTCCCGTTATATGGCAGAGCGCGCATCTATTCCTCTTTGATATTTTAGGAACCTATCACTGACCGTGGCATGTGGCCCCCAGGATGAAGGCCATGTTTCTAAACCTGCCTTGTAGTCAGGGGTGGCCATACAACTCTGTTTTTGCCAGTCTTTTAAACCACTGCTTAGTTGTCCCTATCTCCTAGCAGAAGTTTTTATCGTCACTAATGCACATGATAAGCACATCTTGTGTGGCCAAGAGTAGGGCTGTGAGAAGAAGTATGCTGGACTGGAGAGCATACAGAATGCAGCATCAACCTTCTTGACTGAGGTCAAGTCCATTCTATCCCTTTCAATAGCTGGTTACTTTAGCAAACCAGCTAACTGTCAGAGCTTTGGTTTTCTCATCTGTGAAGTGATGATAGTAACAGTGATCTCATAGATTTGATGGGAGCGAAAATGTCTTCTAAGGTGAAGCAGTCTAGAAATTTTAGTTGCTAGAGCGAAAGCCTATCTCGAATCTATAAATAAACAGCTAAATTAGAGCACAGATTCTCTTCATTTATATTACCTTTACACTGAATGTGTGTATCTTACTGATGATCTAAAACTGACAATCTTTCGGGGGGTTGTTTTTGTTTCTTATTATCTGATTGACAAAAGATAGGTGACAAAAATGAGAAACACGAGTGTGGATTCAGTGTTTAGCCAACAGATAACTGGAAACACAGGTGGGCACTCAGCCTGTTCAGCACGAATGCGAGAAACTTGATGGTGCTGAGTAGGTGGTGAGATTCTTTGTGTTGTCTCATTTACTGTTATAAGAGGTGTGATCCAAAAGTACAGTGAATATTTAAATTTAAAAAAAATTATTTTTTTGATCACGCCTCATAAGCAACCCACCTGCAACTGGAAGTCCATGAACCTCAGCTTTGATGTATACAGTAGCATCTCTGGAGAGTATCAGATTGAGGTAAGATTCCTTTAGCCAAGCAAACGGAATCTAGTCAAAATCAAGGGCGCTTCCCTTAGTCCCTCGAATCCTTCGTAGGGACACCCTACGAAGTAACAGTAATTGCCAGTTACTGTCTCCAAAAAGGTCAGCACTTGCCACTGTATTATTCTTCCATCCTACAGGCTTATAGGCCACTATTGGGAAAGAATGTGCATAATAAATTGAGTCTTCTGTTTAGGGAAACATCTGTTCTGAGCTCTTTTAGGTTCTGAAACAAGCACGGCATTGAAAAGGTCTTGTCCTTCCTGGATGGCGAGGGGGCCAAGAAGCAGCGCCAAGTAATCCTCCTTCCAGATTCCCAGCCCACTTTCCCCAATGTATGCATATTCTTACATGCATATGCTCATACAATCGTTTGTTTGTGTGAGTCTGTGTATATCTATTACCTTAATGATATGTCACTATCAGCTACGAGGACAGATGAAAACACCTTCATCTATTCTCATTTGCTTCCCATGTATGTGTAATCCATTGGGATGGATCCTAGCAGTGGACTTGAGGTTCAGTAGAAAGTATATTTCCTAGATTAGATCATAAATACAAATGCATCCGTGTGTGTGTGTGTGTGTGTACATATATATACATTATATATATATAATATCCCTCTGTAAATGCACTATGTTTGGAGTTCCAACCTTTGCACGTTGGATGATAGAGTGTCAATAAAGCTAATTAAACATTTCCATAAACCACAGAACTGAAAGGGACTTGGAGGACTCGTCTGTTGACATTTAAGTACCTACTGTGCAAAGTGGAAAGCCAGATTCGCATCCAGCAATGCCACCTGGGTCAGTCCACCGGTTTTTATAACATGGCAAATTGTTCCTGTGCAATAGTGCCTTGTTATGAAATTGGGTGGACACTGTCAACATTATAATCAACCACCCTTCTTCTCACCTCCTTTGCGCTGGAGAGGCTCCATTGTAACAGATGTTTCCCTCTTCAGTGCTGAGGTAAAACTGCCTGTATCTTGACACAGGCAGGCAGCGCTTGGCTTTGGAACAGTAAGTCTTCCATCGGGCTATTCCTTCAGTTTCAGTCACTGGCTTAAATAGGGCTGTGTCTTCCAAGCTCAACAACATGGTATCCAAACACTATTTCTCCATTAGTCACCTGGTTCCATGCTCCAGAGTGCAATTCAGACTTGGAAACAAGCGTGTAGCCATGACCTTTTAGGTCTAACATGGTCTGGTGGAAAGCAGATGGGAAGAGCGTTAGTTTCACCGACTTGCGAGATGACCTTTGACAAATTACGTGACCCCAATGTGCTTCATTTTCCTTTCTACACAGAGAACATGGAGGCGATAATATATAGCTTCCTGCCCTCCCTTGCAGGATTCCGTGAGGTTACACTGAAATAACTGTTTGCTTACATTCTAGTTTGACCTGTTGATGCTGAAATGTTCCCCCTTTCTGTGCTGGTAGAAACATGATACTGCATTTATAATAAATATTGCTGAAAAAGGATTTAGTAGAAACACAGTTTACTCCACTTTTGCTCTGTAGAACATATTTATTCCATTAAAAGATGATGCCTGGTATATTTTTAAATGGTAAAAACACAAGACTCAGAATTCAGACATAGCTTAAAGCTCTGACATAGCTCCTTAAAAGGCCCCTGCTTCACTTCCAGAGACCTTGCCTTACCTAGCTTCGTACATCTGAGCTTATGAATGCCCTTTTCCCTTATACTTAGCCCAATCCAATATAAGAGACAAAATTGGCCGAGGCAGGGAACATTCTAACTACCAAAGACACATTCTTACTCCCCATATCCAATGACTCATAGACATCTGCTGAGCTCCCACATTGCTGAATCTGTCTACCTCCCGCAAGGAAGGTCTAGGAAACAGTATTACCGGTTAGGGTAGCCAGGGTGTGTGTGCTTCCACTCAGGGCTCTAGCAACCCTGAACCCCTTCCGAATGAGCAGTGCAGTTGCCATTCAGGTCTGGAGATCTCATCAAAACTCCACCCTCGCGTAGTTTCTGGAATACAGCAGGCAGTCGGCATTTGTGAATGATTAAGTGACTCTCCACTCTGCTTTTGTTTCTCTGTCCTCCCCCTTAAAACTGACTGCTTTCCTTCATAAATTGTAGTCTGAATGGCTGACAGACAGGATATATCCTTTAAATGACAGCCATCCATTTGTCCAACAAGCGGTTCTGAATTACCTAAGGTTGTGCTCCAAATTCCAAGTGGAAATATGTGAACCTGATTGTTTCCAGACTCCTGATGTAGACTTTCAGGTCATCTGGACACCAATGGCCTGATCCCTGGAACCGCTGAAGTAAAAATGTTCAAGCCAGATCAATTCTCTCATCTCTGTTCCATTTTGATTTCTGAATCTCCTAGAAAGCTGAAACTCCTCCCAGGCATTCAAAAACAAGTACTGATCATCTACTACATGTCAAGCATAGTGGCTGGGGAGAATTATCAGGAGTTTACGTTTACTTAATATTTCCTGTGTGTTAGTCATTGTTCTCAGTGCGCCCTTCATCCGCACATCTCATGAGTAGGCAGCATTGCAATTTCCTGTTGCAGATAAGAGCATGGAGTTCCAGGGAGGGTAACTTACATGCCCACGGTTACCTACCTAGTAAGTGGTAGGGCTAGGACCTGAGTGAGGGCAGGCTGGCTCCGGAATCCATGCTCCTAAGTATCATGTTGTACTGAGACCAAGGAGAAATTATAGATTGGTTCCTAGACATGGCGATGCTTGAGATGGGATTGAAAGAATAAGTAGAAGTGGCCCAGGCAATCAGCTGGGGGAAGGGCAGTCCCAAAAGACAAGACCGTGTGCAGATAGATGGGAGCGTGACAGTACATAGATGATTTGGGAAGTATGAGAATTTTCGCATAGAGCAAAGGTATAGATTGAAGGAGCAATGACAGATAACTCTAGAAATACAGGCAGGGTAAGAAGAGTCTTATCTAATGTCTCAGCTCTTTGGATTTTATTACGATGTCAATGAGGAAAGACCAGTTGTTTAAGCAAAGGGGTGACATAGCCAGTTCCACCCTTAGACATTAGCAATCCTTGACCTGGAGCCATGCATGTCACACACACACACACACACACACACACACACACACACACACACACTCATTTTATTAAAAGACATACGGGCCCTCTAGTAAGGCAATCAACTCATCCCGGTGTGCCTGGGGCTTCCTCAGTTTTCGCACATCCTACATCCCAGGAGCACCCCTCGGTCCCAGGCGAGCCAGAAAGGTTAGTCGGCCTAACCTCTGTTATCTGCTCTCAGTGCTGGCACACTGGGACCTGTAACACTGAACACCCATGCCTGGGACCAAACCCATCCAGGCTCCAAAGAAATGTGACTCTACATAATTTCCCCACATATTCTCAAAGCAAAAGCCATGGAGGATTGTGGGTTGTGCCACTACCGATATTGCAGACAGACACTACTTTGGAATATGGGCAGAATTTGAGCCGCAGAAATACTTAGGACAGAAAAGAAGGCAAATTTTCATCAACTTGTCAAATTATTCCCTTCAGATACCATAAGTATAATGGGGCCTCGAAAAACTATTGCATTTCTTTCCAGTTGGGCCAAGCATTCATTTTCTTTATATGTGTGGATAGGAGAAGTCATAAAAGGTGATATGATTAATGCTGATTTATATAGTAAAATTAAAATATTTTGTAAAATTTACTGTACCAATCATTTATCATGGGTAGCCCCACTTTCGAGTGAATATTACTTGTAAAATACTTCTTTAAGAATTTTATTGATACTTCCAGTTGCCACTGTCTCAGCAGAGAAAAGTTCCTCTAAACTGTTATTAATAAATAGCTATTTAAGAGCTACAGCAATTTAAGGAAAGCTTTCTAATTTGATATGACTGTCAACAGAATACAAATTATGAGAAAATTTTGACAATAACAATATTTGTACTTTTGCCAAAATGAAGTCCAGGGACATAAAATTTATTGAAAAAAATAAACATCAATTACTGAACTACTATACCTTTATTTTATTACTTATACAACTATTATCATCCCAACATCAGAAATTCTAGACATGGGCAGTAACAATTACTGTTATCTGATAATTTGCCAAACAGTAGTTGCATAAGACATAGCTTTGCAATATATTATCATTTTGCTATTATAAAAGTATATTTTTAAGGTAGGAGGATAGTCTTGATTTTATTTAAAAGTTTGTTACATTTGCCTATCTCTTTTAAATATTTTGACATGTGATATGTGAGCCCTCATTTGTACTCTGATTCCAAGCCCACTACTGTTGGTTGGCAGCAGGCTTTGGCACAGATGATTAAATATCCATATTGTAAAGACCATTCTGCCAGCAGTTTAAATCCTGGATTGGAGGAGAATGACATTATAGAGAGAGAGGGACCAATTAAGAAGAATTTATCTCCATTTGGAACTGGAGCATGGGCTCGCGATGACTTTGAGATTTCTGGCACATATATATGTATGCATATATATGTGCCATGTATGTAGGCATATGTGTGTGTGTGTATTTATGTATATGACTGGAGCTTAGAACTCTGAATTCTGCATTTTCAATTTTGTGTCATCAAAATGCATAAGGATCAGTTTCACAAGGAAGAATGTATATTGAATATGTCAGAAACAAAGGAAAGAGCTGGTTTTAAAATAGAGGAGGGAGTTAACCTATGTTTTATATATATATATATATATATATATATATATATATATATATAACTGTGACATATCAGAAAAAGTTAAAAATTAAAAATTGTCAATGGAGAGCATTAACAGCAGAAAGAAAATTGCAGTCACTGAGTTGTAAATAAGAGATAAGTAATTGTGAGATGAGATGCTTTTCTCAGAAGTTTGGTGGTGGAGGGAAAAAATTTCTTCTGAATATAGCTGTGACAATATGGCAATATGTGAGAGAAGCAAGAGTTCAAGAAAAATGTGTTGTTGTTTCTCAAGGTTGGAATATTTTCAAGATGTTTATGCTCCAAGTGGAAAGGAATAACAGGTGAGGCTGAAGACGTAGGGGAGAGGGATGTTGATGACCAATGGCCAAAGCGTAAAGCTTGATAGGTCCTGAGCAGATACAGAGGAACTCACCTGTGATACAAAAAACAAAAAACATAAAGCTATTGAAATTTGAAAGAAGAAAGGATGTGAAGTGAACCCCTGTCTAAGTGGAAAATATATGTTCGTTGCAAGTAACTGCCACCCTTTTGAACTAGTTTAATGAAAGCGGGGTAGAGCATGAGGTTCAGAGGCATCTGCTGGGAAGTCAAAGAAGGAAACTCACCTCACTGGGTAACTGGAAACCGGAACCAGAAACACATCAAGATCCAAAGTCACGGTCTCTAGGACTGTCAGTCTCTCACCTCTGCCTCCCTTGGTACCTCTGTTTCAAGGTCACTTTCACTGCTTTTCTATGGGCGCGTGGCTACTGAGTTTACATATGGCAGTTCACACAATCATCAAAGACTGCCTATGATGTCTGAAACCAAATTTCAGATTCCCAGAAGAGGCCATCTAATTTGTCCAGCTTGAGTTGATGTGCTAATGCAGTCCTCTGTGGTCAGGGGAACGGTCAAAGTCATGTCATTGAACTTCAACAACAAAGAACCCATCCCTGCACGTAAATATCTGAAACTCCCATCTCTCACTCAAATAGTTTATTACAATTTGGGTGAGTTTATTAGTGAGGGAGGGATAAGAATTGAAAGAAAACCTGTCAGATAGCCTCTATTTAATCATTAAGTTAAGAAGCATGGTTTTCTGCTGAGTGCGGTAGTGGAAATGTTATATAAGAGAATTTGAATGAGAGTAAAGAAGGTAAGACGTGACTGTTTTGAGAAATGGAAGCTATATCTTTATGGGGACCTAAGAAATTTCAGTAAGACAGCATTGGGTTCCCAGTGGAGACTAAAGAACATGAATCTATCATGAAGCCAACTCAAATTATTGTTTATCTAGAAATTCTTGGCAGCCATTCTGTAAGATAGAGGCTGAATAAGTGCATTGATCCAGGGTTAGAATGTTTTCAGGAGGTATTGTAGAATGTTGTCAAGTTTGTATAGAAGGAGTAACAGACAAGGCAATGAGATGTTAGCAATGTAGTGGTTTAAGTAATGAGGATTTAGGGGAGGGGAAAGGAGGGGGGAGAGAGAGAGGGAGAGGGAGGAGGGAGAGGGAGAGGGAGAGAAAGAGAAGAGAGAGAAGACTCATGAACTAAATATCTCTAAGAGGTCATAGTAAAAGATGTGTAAGCATAAACATATGAAGGGCTGATGGAAGTGAAGTTGTATTACAGAGTTGGATATTACAACTTATATTTTGGAATGTTGGATAATTCTTAGTAATCAGCGGTTCTAAGATATGACCATGTACCCATAGTTGGCTGCAGTAGAGTTGAGGTATAGACCACTGACATGAGGAAGGGCACTAAATTACTATACAAGGTTGTTGGCTAGGTCAGCATAGACATTGAGATCGTCTAGGATGATAGCGGGATTTGTGGGGACGAAAAACTGTGAGCCAGCTGCAATAAACAGACACTGGTCATGAAGACATTGGATCCCAGTATTGAGGTGGGAGGCAGAATAACATAACAGCATAAACATACAAAAGAAATATTTATTCGAGCGGGGTGGAATAATGCATTTGGTGGCAAAGAAGTCGAATTCTAACACCGTTTCCTCCTAGACTGCAAAGTGTAGAATTTTTGACAATAAGCAAATCGCCATTTAAAGATACAATAGGGGAAGAAGAATACTTCAGAGGCTCAGGCTTTAACAAGGGACTGAAGGTTTAGAATAGCTAGACGTTTTTTAGCGTGGAATGGAATTATACTTGGCTCACGTGTAATTAGATCATATCAGGAAATTCTTGGGAGGTCAAAAGAGTATCAATGATAATAAAAATGTGATCATTTCTTTCTTTTCTATGATCTGGACACTTCCAAGTATCTTACCTGCACTGTTATCTCATTTTAAATCATCACAAGGACTCCTATTACAGATAAGAGAACATAGGTATCAAAGGTTTAAGCAACTTGCCCAAACTTAAGCAGCTAAGAGGTAAAACGAATGTTTCAAGCCAGAAAGGCTGATATCTGAGCAAACTCTTAGCCATTGTGCTATACTGATGAAAAGATGCAGATAGGGGAGAAAAGATGACAAATTGAGGAACTCAACCATGGAAATGAAAGGAAGACTGGACGTTCTTGCATTCTGACTAGTAGTACAGGTTACGACAGTAGCAGGACCAGAAGATTTATGTGGTCACAATGTTCCCCCGACAAATGTAGATGGCAGTTTAAGAGGTGCAACAATGGCACCTCAAAATCAAAACACTAATTTGAAAAGATAGGCGTACCCCTCCTTCTGTTCACTACAGCGTTATTTACAATAGCTAAGATATGGAAGCAACAGAAATGCCCATCAATAGACAATTGGATAAAAAAGGTGTGGTACATATGAGTATATACAATGGAATATTACTCAGCCATAAAAAATTAAATGTTACCATTTGCAACACATCGATGGACCTGTTGTGCTGAATGGAATAAGTCATACACAGAGAGACAAATACCATCTCATTTATATGTGAAATCCAAAGAACAAAATAAACAACAGCATCCACAAAAAACAGGCTCATAGATACAAGAACAAACTGATGGTCCTCAGGTGGGGACTGGGTAAGAAAGGTGAAGAGATTAAGAAGTACAAATTGGTAGTTGCAAAATAGTCACAGGAACATAAAGTAAAGCATAGGGAATATAACCACTAATATGGTAATGACTGTGTATATTGCCAGGTGGGTACAAGACTTATCAGGAAGAATCACTTCATAAATTATGAATGTCTAACCACTGTGCTGTATACCTGAAACTAATATAAAATAATATTGAATGTCAACTATAATTGAAAAGTAAAAATAGTTATAAAAAAAAAGCCACACATACACACAAAAACAACAACAGAAAAAACCTGCAGACTTTTCTCAGTTTCATAGAAACTTTTGGTGAGCAGGTGTTACATACCTCAGAGTGGGGAAACTTCATTCTAGCACAAGTATGTAGGTGAAAGAATTAATTGTGTTGAGAAATCTTTATCTTCTTTTAAAGAGAGGCTATAATCCCTTCTCCAAAGGTGAGTTTAAATAGTCAAACGCCTTTGAAAGAACTCTAGTCTAGCTATTCATCTAACCAAATTGGTTGACTTAACTTATTCTTCCTTTCCTTAAATAGCTACCAGAAAAAAAAAAAAAGCTACCAGGGATTTTTACATCTTGTGATATGGCCCCAGGTTGTAACACATAATCTCTGTGAACATTAGAGCCTTCGCTAACAAAAGATGAATAAATAATATAAATTAGAGTCATAGGGAAATATCAAACCTTGCATATGAAAAATATTGGAAAACATCATAGCACGAGTGAATAAAAGTTATTCCTATTAATAAGTAATGTTCAGAATTTTTTATTATTTACACTTATTATCTCTTTGAAACCTCATAACAACATGTAGACATAAGTATTACAATATCTCTACTTCACATTTGGAGAAAATTAGTCTTAAATGCCAAACATTAAATAATGGAGATAGGAGTCAAATCCAATATTCTGGCCTCATAGCGATGCCCTGAACGTATGCTATTCCCTTAATACCAATGAAACATACTTTGGGTAAGCATCAGTGCTACATAACAGTGAGCAGAATTATTACAGCCCATTGGTAGAGTCAGATTTCAAAATGCAGTGCCCACAGCTATCTGGCTTAAATATAAACCATTCAATGCAAAAATAGAAAAAATATTGTTAAACCTAGGACAACTATTATTTCCAATATTATCTTTTTGGCTCATCTGTCTGAGCCCCAAATAACTAAGACTTCATGCAGCAAACTTACATGAGTCACATAGTGTGTGATTATATCCCCAGGTGACCCAACTTTCGATTCGTGCTATGGCCATGGCATAATTTAATACCTTTCACCCTCAAACCATTAATTCCGTGAACACCCTAATTTAATGTTTTTCACTAAACCTAGAGAGGCTAGGTTCGACCATGGCTCCCACCAGTGATAGACTCCCTGGTACTTACATAGTTGGGACAGTCTTACGGTCAGTGGAATACCCATCCTCTAAATACAATGAAACATTTACAGAATGCTTTCTGTAGCCATAACTCTTTTAGTAGGTACACAGGTGAATTTTAACTGGGAAAAACAAAAAACAAAACACAGGAACCATGAATTCTAAGGAACGCTTTCATATCCCTATATTCTTATATGGATATGATTTAAATATAATGTTTTTCTTTATCCTATCAAATGTCATTACCGCTAATTTTGACTACATAGTTAATATGGGTAACCTATAATAACCTTTCCCTAATGATACATTTTCTAATGTTGTCTTTCTAAAATTTTCACACTCAGACAGTTACTCTTTGTTTGACTTTATCTTTACACTGAATTTTGAGCTTGCCCTTGACACTGTTCTTTGTATGGTGAGTACTGCAATTTCTGCTGCCTAAGGCAATTCAGTTCTGATCCTGTAACATTTGAAGTTTCATCATGTCACGTTAAAGATGCTATTATCTTTTCTCCATATTGTATCTTTTTCATATATTTAAAAATATAATGTTGATATAAGGTTTTTAAAAGTGTAACTCAGAATAATTAACGACAATGAAACACATTAAAAGCTTGAATTTTGCTTGTTTCTTTGAAGCCTTCCCAGTTTTACAAGAGCTTACTTAATTCTTCCAATTGAAAGGACTAAATTAGAATACGGTTTATGTCAACATGGAAGAATTTTAGATCAAGTATCTTTAACAACACTGTTTTCTCCAAACAGGAAACAACAGCAAACAAGTGAAGAGAAACTGTTTAGATAGAAATACAGATAAGTTCATGAGAAAAAGTTAAATAATATTTACCAACATAATAATTCACACTTGGATGGATTTTGGAAAGCGAAATACCTTTTTTCTGAGTTTGATACACAGAGCTTTCCAGTAGAGGGCTCCACACGACTGAACCATGTTATCTGTTCCCTAGAATTGAGGCGGTTCCTCTTGTGAAGCCATTTTATGATTATATCCAACATAGTAAATAGCATTTTGAAACCCCACCCATAGCATTTTTCATAACCCCCTACAGCAGATGGAGGCTTTTTAAAAATGATGATCCAATACTGATTACAGTGAGATCATTAGTTTGATTTTAACACCCTAAAGTACATGTAAACTTGTCAGCGTCTCTAGACTCTTGTCTGATGATTCTGAGCAGTCTACTGTCTGAACTGCAGGACTCATGTGGACAAAAGAAGCTGTTTCCTTGGAAACGAGTACCTGAAAGCTCTTGGAACATCTCCCTAGGAGTTAATTTGTTTCAGATGGGGAAAGGTGATTACTTATGAGCCAGAGAAAGAAGAGAGATAGAGGGAGAAAGCGGGGAGGGGAGAGAGAGAGAAAGGAGCTTGTAGGTATTTTCTTATCACTTAATTTTTTCAAAAATGTAGAGTAGATGGCAGCAGCAAGAGTAAACATCAATGACATTGTCACTATCTAAGACTATAACTCTCCAGCAGTTCTAACCTAGATGTAGAAAAAACATAGTGGGGACAGAAAAAAAAAATCCTAATTGAACCAAAGTAGTCAAAAGTGGGCTGCCTACTCGTCCCAATTTCGCAATTTGCTGGCTGTTTCCCAGTGCTCTGCTTCATTTAATGCTGATCATTATAAAGTGCAGATGTTTACCACTTGGGTAGAATTACCTATAAAAGATAATGACCTGTCATTTAAGAAAGATGGAATTTCTGACTCATCGATTTGAACATTCTTCCCAGTTGTAGCAAAGTATTAATCCTGTTACATCTACTCTTTTGCTTGACTCCTTGCCTGCTTTGTCCTTTCTAGGATGTATTCATTAAGACGTGTATTGTGTTCAGGCCTCTGGAAGCTTCTTAAATTCTGGACACATAGTAGGTCTTCAGTAAGACTGTTTTAGTTGATTGGTTGATTGTTGGCATTGCTGAAATGGTTGAGTTGTGGTTTGGCGCTGTGGAATTGAGTAAAGCAAATCAGTGCATATGTGAAAGAAACTTAGGACCTATTTAATATCACATTCCTAATGAACCAAGTTAACCAGACCACAGAGATCACACTACAAATTAACTGGACTCAGAAAAAACAAAGCACACTAAATCATTTCAGTACATAAGTTTATTAATAGCAGTGATTGCATTAATTAAATTTTATACAGCTTTTTAGTTCAGTATGAACTAATATAAGTAAGTATAAATTAACCTAACATATTTGACATTAAAATGAAATCCAGGTGTCTACACTATAAATTCATGGGAAAGTAATCCTATACTTGGATAGATGGCATTGATAATATTATCTCTTGTCCTTTTTGGGCCGGCTGAGTGGCTCAGTTGGTTAAGAGCTCACTCAAGAGTTTGAGCTCTGAACAACAGTGGTTTGATTCCCAGCCCAAGCTGAGCTGCTGCTGAGCTGCCAACAGGTGGCAGGATGGCTCAGCTAAAAAAAAAAAGTCTCTTGTCTTTTTCTACAGATTTTTAGAAATATGAATTCGTATTTTCTGTAACTGTATATTCACAAAGAGAAAGAAATGACTAGTTTAATAAAGCCCTTTCCTTGCCATTCAACTATATTTTCATGTAAGATTCTTAAAGAATTTTCACAAAGGAGAAAGAAATATTAATTCTCCGGGATGTTGATCAACATTATTCAGATATTCATATCATGTCTTAAAGTTCTTACCAGATATTCTAAAGCAATAAACAAAATTGTTATACAGATAAATTATTGTTAAGTACAGTAAATATCAATTCTGCTCATTCAAATAGTTACAATATGGTTATTATGAAAGAGGTGTTACAATTTAAGATAGCAACGGAGCTTTTAAATATCCCCAAGTTCCATGGAAATGCTTTTGGATCAACACAAATATATTGGCACATTGATCTTCACAAGGAAAAGACTGTTCAAAAAAGCAAAATTCCATTTGGCCTCTTTTTCCAAATATATAATCTAGAGATGCACAAACATGTACTTATGTATCACCCAACCATCATTAATGTTGGGGTATACTTCAGCAAATAGAACATACTCTTCTCTTAGTTGGCTCGGGTTTCTAAAGCAAAATACCATGGTGTGGGTGGATTACCTTTTTATTTCTCATAGTTCTTGAGGCTGGGAGGTCCATGATCAAGGTACTGGCACTTTCCATGTCTGATGAGGGTCTTCTTCCTGGCTTGCAGATACACATCTTCTTGTCGTGTCCTCACATGACACAGCGAAAGAGACAGAAAGCTCTGGTCCTTTCCTCTTCTTATAAGGACACTAATCCTATCATGGGGGCTCCCCCTTATTACCTCCATCTGAACCTGATTACTGCCCATAGGTCCCACCCCCAAATAATATTCCAAATAATATCACATGGGGAATTAGGGCTTCAGCATATGAATATGAGCACAAGCATACAGCCATGGCAATTAATTAATATACCTTCCTTTAAAAGACATGTAAGAATTGAAAACACTGTGTTGAGGGGATTATATAAAACACTTTTGAGCAAGGGTGAAATTCATAATTCTGGACATGTCATTTTCTAAAAATGGACTTCATAGCATGAGCCTACCCAGATACTTTGCTTTTTCCAGAGCCATCTTTTAAAAGAGAAATATTTGTGAAAACTTTCATTAAAAAGAAGTACCGCTGGGCTGCTTAATAATATAAATATGGAATCCGTCATAAGGGGAACTATTCTTCTAAAATGTAAGACAGGAAAATATTTATCTTCCTTCGTATGGGTTTACACTGTGGTATCTCTGACAGTTAAGTGTATCTATGGGTTTCGTGTATGTATACGTGTGTGCATGAGAAAAAGAAAGGCATGGCAATGATAAATACACAGACTTTCCGAAAAACTGGATCTAACTCTAACCAGCATATTCACTCATTCCACAATATTTACTGAGTGTTTACTTGTCCTACACCTTGTTCTAAAGCTTATATATGTCACTGCACGGATAAATATTCCCAGACTTTGTTTTGCATATATACAGATGGGAAGATTTCAACCGGGGTTAGACTCGGGGTGCTACCATCACAAATCAACTGTGTGATGTACCAAGGGTGTCAATAACAAACCTAAACAGTTGTTAGCGTGGAGTGCTGAGGGCTGCGTTGGTTTGGCTTGCTTAGATCAGTGCTCACTCTGACCACCATAATCATGGTGGTGGTCTTAATTTAGTATGTCGCCTGTGTAGAAATGCACTGCTGAACGTTATTGTGTCCTGTGGACCACCTGGTGGGGAAAGGTGGAGAAGAGAATTGGATCGAGGTGGAGGCCAAATCCTGTGAGTGGGATGTGACATCTTCCTGGTACCAAGAGGAGCATGATCTCCAGGTCAAAACCAGCACTGAGTGAAGGACGCAGTAGACTAGGAAGTGCTAGACAGGCACCAACAGCTCAGAGAAGCAGTGTCAAGTGAAGAATGCCAAAGTGGATTTTAAACCATCTCCAGTCTTTTCCCCCCACAAATACACTTCATGAAAGTGGCTGTTATGAGGTAGTAAGACCTGGCATTGTATTTGCTGCATCTACTTCCATGCCCTTCACAAGTGAATATACAGTTCAACATTCCCTTTTATGGAAGTGTCTGAATTTTTCAGAAACTGGAAGTGACCTTTCAAAACGTTAGCTCCTATGGGTAAGAATTATATTTATCTTATTTACTGTGGTGCTCCCGACACCTTGAATGATCCTTTGCATATCTTAGGTAGGAGATACATATTGGTTAAGTAAATGAATACATCAACCGCTGACATTTTATCTATTTACCACACAAGAAGGACTCTCAATTCTATGTAATTGTCTTGCGAAGCTATCTCCTTTCAAAAAACAGCATGTGGCAAGTAACTGAGTTCAGTTACTCAGGTTTATTAAAATTGGTTTGCTTTGGAAGGCACAGTGAAAATTTACTATAACCCACAGGCAAATTCTTTCTCAAAATACAGGGATTGTGTAGCAGCTTTTCTGAAATTCCTTTTTGAATGGCTGAGAAATTTTTGATTACACGGTTTTGAGCCTAAAACGCCTACTTTCCATCTTCTGTTTGTGTAAGAACTTATCTGCATCTATATTCATCAGCCACTTTTTTCTGTTAATGCCCTTTTTTTCTGTGGCCTTTTATCCAGTTTCATTCAGGTCCTACCTGTGGGTCATTTTCACGGTTCTCTTAAAATCTGACTTGGATCCTTTTACATATCTTTAAATATAACCCACCTACACGATCTATCCTAAAATGGTCACCAGTCGCTCTGATTTGCCACCACAATGTTTTATTTCTATCTTTCCTTGAAAGGTCTAAAAGCAAGACTTGCGTTTTTCATCCCTGATAGTGCTGCTTTTTTTTTTTAATTCAGATTTTTCTCCTATTGCTTCACTATCTTCCCAGTATTCCAAGATAGGCATCTTATCTCTTTCCTCAAGACTCCTAAACAAAGTCAATTGATTAAAAAAAATCCCGTCAATTCTCTCCTTATCTTAATCTCTCACATCTTTATTCCATTACCCTTACTCATTTTTTCCCCTATATAATTACGGAGTCTTCCAATAGTACATTGTATAATCCTTTCCCTTTTAATTCATCTTACACATTACTCTCAGCAAACCTTCCTAGAGTGCTACTTTGTTCCCTTCATGTATCTAATTCAATTAAATAAAATAGAAATTGTAAATTTGACTTTCCAGACCATCTGTGTTGATACTTCAGTGTACTATTGTAAATTCTAACGTCTACAAAATCTTCACGTCCATTATACTACAGAAAATTCAAATAATTGCTATTTTTTCAACTCACCATGAAATTCCCTAGCTCTATACATTTCTTATGCTATTCCTTCCACTAGAAATACACTTTACTCTCCCTTCTTCTACTTAAGTCCATTTACCTGTAATTTTCTTTTGTTTCACAGCTCTTCTTGTAGTAGTTACTAATGGTTGTGTGACAAGTTACTCCAAAACTTAGCAGCTTAAAACAACTGACATTTATTATCTCATCATTTTTTTGCATCAGGAGTCTGGACATAATTTAGGTGGGGGCCTCCATCTCAGCGGCTCTCACTAAACTGCAATCAGGGTGTCAGCCGGGGCTGCGGGTCTCTCAAGGCTCAAATGGGAAGAGAATCCTCTTCCAGACTCACTCCTGTGGGTGTTGGCAGGATTTCGTCCACTGGGGACTCTTGACTGCGGCCTGAGGTTCTCAGTGACTTTTGATTGGAGGCTACCCTCAGTCAGCTGCTTTCTTCGTCAGAGCAAGCGAGTGAGAGAGCAAGAGAGACCAATGGAAATGCTTCAAGCCAGTGCCATTTTGTAATAATCTCAGAAGTGGCATCGATCACCTTGGGCATATTCTATCCATTGAGTCACTCAGGGGGAGAGGATTACATAAAGGTGTGCCTATTAGGGGTCACTTAGATGCTGTCTACCAGCCACACTTCTCCATTTTCATTCCTTTCTTCATTCTCTCAGGAAATGCAAACTTTGGTTAGTCCCTGAATTCCTGTGCTAGTCAACTGGCTTCCTTTTTGTGCCACTAATTGCTTTTTGTGTTAGAGTACCTTTGTACATACTAGCTATTGGCTAAAATTCATTTAATTCACAATCTTACAACATGTCACATGTAGTATTTTTTACTAAATGGTACTGAATGGTTTCTATCTCTGTCATAATCTCTCCCAGCAAGAGAGAAAATGTCTTAGTACCTTTCTGTTCAAACTCTCACCTCAAAGATCATGAACACTCTAACCAGAAAAAATAACGTAAACTTCCAAAATACCCAATGGAAGAGAAAACGTGTAAAATGATCCAACTTTTATTTTCCCTTACTGGATTTAGGTATGACATTGTGGGGTTTTTTTTGTTTATAATTGATTGGGGTGACAATGGTCAACAAAACTACATAGGTTTCGAGTGTACAATTTTGTAATACCTCATCTATACATCACATTGTGTGCTCACCACCCAGAGTCAGTTCTCCCTCCATCACCATATATTTGACCCCCTTTACCCTCATCTGCCACCCCCTCCCCCCCTTGCCCTCTGGTAACCACTAAACTGTTGTATGTGTCTATGAGTTTTTGACATTGCAGTTTTTAACAGTATAATTTTTTTAAACAAAATTCTACAACAAATATTCTTGAGATCAAGAAACAGTTCTAATGGCATTTCATCTGTATTTGCATTACTTTTCACGAAAAGCACTTAAAAATGTTGATTAGCATGTGGTTTTGAGGTAAATATACTGCAGGGTTTTTGTCCCTTCTGCCACATAGATGCAAACTTTATACACTGAAAAATTCATCACAATTTATACTAAAGAAGATTGGTGTATAAGCTAATACCTATTTTTTCTTATTAAAACCTAGATCCAGACAATAATTTCATAAAACATAATGTAACAATTTCTAAAACAAATGGTCTAACAATAGACTGATATTATCGTCCTCACTTCACAAAATATGGGACAAGGGAGCAATAATTTTTGTTCACACATTAGTCAAACACCACTCTACATTATTTATTTTAAAATATTCTGCTGTAAAATCTTTTATGTATTTTTAAACACATTGTGTACCTTAGCTTATATACTCTTTTACCATAAATGCTTTAGTTGTTTCAAGAGGCTCCAAGGTTGGCCAATCACAACTGAATGTCTGTTATAAACAAGTGTCAAATGACAGTAATTATGTTCTTCTTCGAACGTAGGTGGATTTTTTTCCTTTATGCACTCCACTTAAAAATCATAGCAATAAATTTGAATAGTTATACATTAAAATTATGAATATATCATATTTTTTCTGTAATTTTTCCTGCTGGCATCAATGAATAGCACCATTGTGCTTGGTTTTAATCATTGATAAATGTTCCCCTAGGACACTGTTGACTGGCAAGCCAAAGCAATCGATGGTGATCCAGAAACATTCAGACAGCAACGTTGTCCCACCTGACGGACGCACAGAACTGTCGTAAATTAAATGCACCATCTGCTGCTGTTTAAATGAAATGACTGTTTGAAAGCCCCACAAAACATACACAAACTTCAAAAAACATTATTATTTTTTTTACTACAACTATAAGAGCCGTAAATTTTGATTCCAAAAAAAAAAAAAGAAGGAAACCACAGTTCTTGAATTCCCTCTGAGATTAAGTTAGAATCCAGATCTTCCTGAATTCAATTCCTTTTAATATTTTGCATCAGATCTTTAGGTGATCTGGTTTCCCCAAAGATATGTTTCACTTTCATAATTCATTCCCAGTTTGGCCTGGAATAAGATAGCTTACCTCCACATTCCTGGCAAGCAGCATTTCTTTGCTGGAAGAAAAGTTCACCTCTTAACTGAATGTTTGGCTAGAGATCAGGAAAAAATAAGATCCGATTGCTTTTACACTTGACTTCCTTTTTCATGTGACCCTTCTACAGAATTGTCTTTATTCTTCACTCTGTCAGCTGGAATATAATAAATTATGCCAGTTCCTGTTGATCTGGTACCCTTAGGAATTCTTAAACATATTCCACAAATAATGTATCTTTCAGTTCGTTGAAATCTAGCAGCTTGAGAATTCATTCATCCCAAACAAAGGATGTGAAATGTGTCTTCTCTACTTCCTAAGAGGCCCGATGTACCAACTGCCTTGAAACTGGCATTTGATTTTCCAAGTTTCTAACTAGTGCCAGCGTTCCTTCTTTATAATGTTGCCGACTTCTCAGGTTTAACCTCCTCTCTTTTTGCCTTGTGGGCCTGCAAATTTCCATCCTCTAATTTTTAAACTGCTGTTGCTTTGTTTACACAAGTGAACAATCCCCTCTCCTCCCTTTCCCCTCCTCCCCAAACAGCCTAGGGAAGACCAGACTGCATGGAGGAAGGAGGAGGAGGAAGCTGTGGATTCTAAAGCACATGTGCATGCAGATAATGGTTACAGTTAAGCCAGGTTTTGCTCTGCCACTGTATGCATGAGAAAATCGCACTCTCTATGTCAAATAAGAAACAAAATGACATTATTTCAATCTTATGGTGAAATAAGACCAACATACCAAGAATAATGGTGTTCAATAAAATTGACCAATTGCTGAAATGATAAAAGTATAGTTGACAAAGTAGAGTATAAAAGTTTGTGTTAATCTGGCAGATCTTCTGTTATTGCTTAGCTCAGATCTGCATTGTATCCATAGCCATATTTAGAGAGACTGCCGTTCCTCGACCACTAATCTGGTCTCCAGTACAATGTTTTGAATGTTGCAGGCTCTCAGATCCTTGTTTAGTTGGTGTGAAGTGAGCTTTTATTGGAGTACAAAAAATATGTAAATCCAAGGACCTCTTAAAGATTCAAATGTAGGAACAAAGGCTGTGAAGTGTTTCCAGCTGATTGTTTGGAGTAAGAAGGAAACTATAGAAATGTATCAGTCAGGGTCTAGTCCCCCAGTGTGACGTGTTGCCACATTGCACATGCTGTGCTCTCTTTCCAGACCACTCCTTTTGTCATTCAGGACAAGGGGATCATCCCCTCCAGGCGAGTCCTGTCTGTGGAGCCAGTACTTCTAATAAACGAGACCAGCACCAAAATTTTTACTATTCTGACCTCCTGCCACACTTTCTCTTCCTAGGTCACTCTGTGTCAGCCACACGTGTCAGCCACACGTGCCAGCCACACGTGCCTCTCTGTTCGTGTCTCAGAGTTTGGCACTGGCTTCTGTCCTCCCTACAGAGTTCCTTCCCCAGATTCCCATATGGCTCTCACCTCACTTCCTCTAAATATTTGTTCAAATAAGCAGCTCCTTCTTGAAGAGGCTTTTCGTAAGCATTGTTAAGAAGCTTTTAGACTGCAAACCCATTTGCCCCTTGTTCTCAACCCCTTTCCTGGCTTCATTTCTCTACGTAGACCTTGTCACTTTCTGATATACTATATAACTTACTGATCTCATGCTGTCTGCTCCTTGAAGGCAAGTTTTTGGCCTGTTTTGTTTGCTGTGTGTCCACAGCACCTGGACAGGATCAGTCTCGTGCTGGGTCCCAGAAAATATTGTCGAAGGAATGAATTAGGGCTGAATAAGATGTTGCAAAGCACTGGGGTGATGAAAAATGCCTGCTAAAGAAAGGCAATAAAGCACAAAAGAAAAAAAAAAAAAAAAAAGCTGGTGGATTTGGTGATTATGTGGTCACTGGTGACTATCAACAAGTAGTTTTAACAGGATAAAGAAACCATGTTTTAGAACCTTGAGGAGAGGTTAGGTATGAAAGCAATGAATTCAGACTCCTTTTTTCCAAACTACTATTCCTTGAATGTACAGAAAGACATGGAAAGAAAAAGAACTTGAGACTATTTTTGGGTGGAGGAGTGATACAAAATAAGAATTTGATAGATTTTGGAACTCATTCTTGAAGGAACAGGAAGCAATTGATTGTGAGCATAAATAGCATCGTTAAGAGAAAAATAAATAATAAATAGTTATTCTCCTCTGGGACTGGAGGAAAAGCAGAGAGGTGAAGGTAAAATTATTGTTTCAGGGGAAAGAGAACCGTTGCAGAAATGCCTCTGCATGACCTCAAAAGTTGTACCATCCAGTTACATCATATGTCGGATGAGAAGTGACAAGTGTTGAGCAGAGCATGAAGCCCCCAGAGTGCCCAGAACAGCTGTCCTGCTCTGAGAAACCGTGGTGGAGTCTGTTCACGTGGTTCCTTGACTTTCTGCAGCAGCACAGGGCATGTGTGGGATCACAGGAAGGACATTTGCATCCCTCAGTCAGCGTGGTGTCTGAATTGAGGAAATGGCTACCGTCTGGGGACAACCCATAGAACCAAGGCCGGTGTGTTGAGGCTGAGGCGAGTAGGACGTACAGAGGAAGCGAAGAGAATTAAGTGTCATTTGCTTAGGTTTTTGAGGAAGGCAGGGTGTGTGTTAGGGAAGAGCCACCTTTTATTTAACATGAAAGAACATTCAGGCAATGTTAACAACGTGAGAGACAGCCCTTCAACTTGAGCCAACTCATACCACCGAAGTGCATGGTGGGAAGAGATAGCTAGCTGGTCTGCAAGGAGAGTTGAGAGCAGGACTTGCGAAAGGGGATAGAAATGGAGCAGAGTAGAGATGAAGTCAGACCTTCGGGGGGTGACTGAGGTCACACGATTGAAAAGAGCAAGTCTCTTGTGAGCTGTCTTGAGAGAATTTCGAAAAAGATGGCCTCAGAGTAATGCACACAGGTGGCCTATGTGTTCTGTGGAGTGGTTCTCATGTTTATTCATGTTTATTCCCTCCCTCACTCCTCAGTTCACCTTATGAGGCAAACTAGTGATTCTCAAAATCTCAAGGGACAGCCCCAAGAACACCCACCTGTTAAAATCACTTGTTTTTGAGTAAGAAATGCATTCATTAAAATATCCAATTTCTGTAATTATATACTGATTGTTTTCAAAGATTTTAAATTATTTGCAAACATAATTAGAGTGCTTGAGCTCCTAGGTCTGTGTAAATACATAACATGTAAGTAAATTAATGTCATGTTAATAGGCCAAAAAATGAATAGAGGAATTAACATCTGTTTAAATCCCTGGGTTCTTTATCAGGTATCCTTTCATTTCTTTTTATATTAAATTCTCAGTATTCTAGGACACTAAAATCTGTTATCGCTGGTATTTTAAACGTGCCATTAATATATTTAATTTTCTCATTTATGTCATTTCAACTTCCTTAAAATAAGTTTAAGACATAAAATTTAATTTGTCATTTTACAGGTTAAGTATACAATTTTTAAGAAGGATAAAATTAAGAACTGTTAATAGGAAGCAATATTAAATAAATCTATACATTTTTAAAAATTATTATAAAAGCTCTAAATTTTTGAAATCACTATACTCTCACCTATTAGTTATTCTGGGTTCAACCATTTCCAAAATAGTATATACTGTACTATCAATCCATCAACCACATTTTTCCATTAACAGAATTTTATACACTGAAAAAAACATGCTCTTCAAAAATATACTCAACTTGTAACCCAGCCCCACAATGCTCTTAAAAGTACTTTTTCTTTTTAATACATGGTAGAATCTAAATAGCCTGCCAAAATGTACTTAGTCAGCACAGGTATGCAAATTTGACTTAATTTGGTTATGACTGTTGAACGTTTCTAATTATCTATTTACGTGCTGTATGACCTGTAATGTCACCTCATTTTCTCGCCATGCTTTGAAGTTTAGAAAGAGATGCTTCCAGGATATAATGCTTGTCTAAAGGGTAAACATTGACCTCGCATTAAGCGCCCAACACTGTAACTATGAAACGTCCTTTGAAAATTAATGGCAGTTAACATAGTAAGACTATAAAGGAGCTCATTGTCATATAAGAAAAGTCTTTGCAAATGTTGAAAGTAAAAGTTGAAAATGGCTAGAAAAAGGCTAAAATATATACAAGGGCATTGAATTCATAGTGTATTTTTAAATGAAATGTATAATGTACCAGAAATGCCTATAATTACTTGGATTTAAATGAAGAAGGGAAGCATGCCCTCTCAAAATTCTGTGATGCTCCTTGAGACACAAATGCGAAATGCATCTCTATTTGACTGGACTCTCCCTTGCCTGAAAACATGCTCCATGAGGGAAGATACTGTTGTTTTTTTGTGTGGCAACTCATCCTTTGCATTCCCAAGGCTCAGTCCAGTGGCCAGCCCATATTGGGAGCACAATATATATTTGAATGCATGACTAGAATAGATCTTATGTCTCATCAAGCATTTTAACACCCACATAGGAGACTTTCTGTTACATTCCAAAACAGATGTTAGAATCAAAATTAGTTCACTACCTGAAGACTGTTGAAACAAAAGCCTGTGGAAATTTACTTTATTATTTTTATTGTAAAATACTCTATTTCCCTGAACTTCCATCCACAGAGAAATGGATTTTTAGGTGCAGACTATACGACCACGGGCGAATTGGATCAGTACTGGAAAATGAATTGAACAATTCAGCCAATCTGTTCTGCTTTGGACTGTCTGGTGGATCTCTGGTGTCAGGACTAGTATTTCTGGTCCCCACTGCTGAATGTGACATACAGATGAGTCATGATGCACTGTGCCACGGCAGTTTTCAGATTTTTCTGGTTCTTGGTTTTAGTACTCAGACAACGATATTTGGTATTCCTGAGCATCTCACATTATTCATCAAATATCTGAGAGCAACAGAAGTTACTTACTTGTACTTAGGAGATCTGCCCAAAACCCTTGAGCAGTCCCAGGAGGGCAGATAGTAGAGTGGCCTCAGAGGTTAACGAAGTGGCTTTTCCGGTGCATTTTCTGACTTCGGATTTAGTTGCTCATGTTCAGTAGCTTTAGGTGCACCCTAACACCTTTAAACAAAGGTGTTGTCTTCTAGGAAAATTAGATAAAGTCTGAATGTAATGGACTTTTAGTCTGACCATAAAGCAAGTGAATCACAAAGAGGGTCCTATTGTCTTGTGTTAGCATAATCTCCTTAAAGCCAGGCCGGTTTGCTCATGCCTGGCAATTGGCCTCTGTAGTGTTTCATTCAAAGAACTAAGAGGCCAGCAACAGCAACAGATTACTTTAAAATAAATTTTCTGGTAGCCCTAGATGGGACCCTGGAAAAGAATAGGACAATAGAAAGAAACTAATAAAATTCAGATTCATTTTTTCCCACAATATTTTATTGGCTACATGTAGTAACCTTATTACATATGAGAAACTACCCAAAGGCGTGAATATAAGGAGTTAAGGCTCACTGGGGGACATTTTGGAAGATAGCTATTATAAGTGCTTTTAAAAAAAAAAGTGTATTCTACAATTGTGGGATAACCTGTATAACTAGGGTGAAATTGCTGGTTCAGAGGTATCCATATGTTTAATTTGAAAGGTATTTGCAAATATTTTTCCAAGTGGTTTTACCAAGTTATAATCCTTCCATAAGCAGATGAAAGTTCTAGTTGCTCCACATTCTCACCAGTCCTTGGTATAAACGGTTTTATGTATTTTTAAATTTTAGTTCTTCTGATACATACATGGTAGAATTTGTTATAACTTTAACTTCAATCTCCCTGACATTTAATCACTGGTGTGCTGGTAAATATTTAACAACCCACTCTCCCCAAAATGCTTCTGTATAGTACATATACACATATACTTTCATTATAAATTTTATTAATACTGTATGGTGTGTTTTACACACTTTACAAATAAAAATTAAAAATTCAGTATTTATTGTAAATTCTACAATAATTCTTATGAATGTTTTGGTGATTTTTCTGGCACTCTTATTTTTGTAGCTAAAATGTGGTTGTATTTCAGCCACTTGGTTTAAAAAATTAAGTTGCACTTCAGTCCACTAAATGTTTTCCCTGTAAAGGTATTGTCATGAAATCTGATTTGTTACATACTGTTAAAATATTTCTCAGTGTCATACAAATTACATTTATTAAACTGAAACCTCTTTCAGTTTAAGCAACACATACACACACACACACGTACACACGCACGCACGCACGCACACACTGCCTTAGTAGAAGAAAACTGCTTTTTCATATCTGCCTCTGCATTCAATCTGTTGAGATATCACATGTCATACCTACAGTTTCTGAAAAACTCCATTGAACACTCAGGAAAGACAGAAATAAATAGAATGGAAGTATTATTTTGAAAATGGTTTTGATCTTGTGGATCTGCATAAAGGTCTGATGGGCCCCCAGGGGTCCCCTTTGAAAGCTACCAGAATAACGCATGCAGACCCAGGTTCAAGTTTATATGAGAAGTTAGAACATATTAATAGTATATGTGCTTCCAAATCAGTGGGAAAGAATTATTTGACACATTTTGTTGATATTTTTATTCTTTTAAGCTGTAGAGAAAGTCATCCTAAGACACATACAAAAACAAAAATCCATAAAGGAATATATTAATAGATGTTACTCCACGAAAAGTAAAAACATTAGTATGGCAAAACTACCAAAAAAATTGTAAGTCACGTCATGATCTGGGAGAAAATATTTGCAATATATGTAACAAACAACAGGGTAAATATATATTTAAAAAGAAAAAACACCACAAAATCAATAAGAAAACACACACACACACACACACACACACACACACACAAAATCCCTAGTAATATAGGCCAAATAAATGAACAAATAATTCACAGAAAAAATACAAATAACCAATAAATACATTAAAAGATACACAATTCCAGCATTATTCAAATCAAAACAGATTAAGACAACAAATGATAAAAAGAACAGAATAAACGAACAAACAAAACAGAAATAGACTCACAGATAAGAGGAAACAAATGATGGTTGCGAGATGGGAGGTGATGGGGATGGGGGAGAAAGGTGAAGGGATCAGGAAGTACAAATTAATAGTCACAAAAATAGTCACGGGGATGTGAAATACAGTGTGGAGAATATAAGCAGTAATGTTGTAAAGACTATGTAGGGTGTCAGATGGGCACTGGACTTATCGGGGGGATTATTTCATTGAGTGTATAAACGCCTAACCCTGAGCTGTACACCTGAAGCTAATATAAAATAATATTGAATGTCAACTATAATTAAATATATATATACCCATACATATACACAAACATGTGTGTATTTGTATGTATATATGTACATATACATATATACATATGTACACATATAAGCATATATACATCTATACACCCATATATGTATATATACATACACATACATGCAGAGGGTGACAAAAACATATACACATTTTAAGAAAGGAAAAAGCTGTATTAAAATTGTAGTACTCAGTATATACCGATAACAAAAGATGAATACAAGTCATGTGTATACATGTTTTTGGCACCCCCAGCATATATAGTCACGGGATGTAAAGAACAGCATAGGAAATATAGTCAATGGTATTGTAACAACTATATCCGATGTCAGATGGGGTAGTAGACTTGGTGGGGTTAACACTTTGTGAGGGATGTAAATGTCTAATAATTATGTTGTTTTGTTCACCTGAAACTAATAAAAATAAAATAACAAATGATACAATTTTTGCCTATGAAAATAGCCAAGTTTAAAAAAGATTTATAAAATTTAGCGCTGATCTACATGGGCCACAGAAAAGCATCAGAAGCAATTTGTTGGATTGTAAACAGTGTCTGTGAAAATTTTGTGTCTACAGAAATTTTAAATGTACATGTATTTGACCCAAAAGTTCCATTTCTAGGAATCTTATCTATGGATATACTTATAGATGTACATGAAGATGTTAGAACAAAGATAATTTTGGCCACGTTGTTTGTAACATTAAAATAGTGGAATCATAAAATCAGCCAGGAGTGGGAGAAGCCTAAGTGGGATGCAAACAGAAAACTAGAAGCTAATTGCATTACAGGTGAATAACATACCACACTGGAGGGAGTGACTGAGAGAAGCACCAACTTAAGTAACCTCAGAAAAAGAGAATTTCAGCTATGTAGGGCAAGACTGAAAACAAGAGTATACAAATATAGGTCTATAGTTGGTAATAAATTTGTCTCACAGGATTATATGTTAACAATTTTGAAAATACTTTATGTATATTCTAAGATTAAACAAATAAGTAAATATATTGTATAACAAAAACCAAGCTTCTCATTGTTAGAGAAAGACATTACAAATAAGGTAAGGGAGAAGGCTAAAATGAACATGGTCCCTCGTGGAAACTGAAGATATAAGTATGAACTAATGGTTTTTAATATACATGTATGCATGTGTGTGTATGTATGTGTGACATATACACATATACACAAGTAATACACAGAAATAGATATGTGTGGATGTGTGGGAAAATATATACTGGGCTCCTTGGTAAATGGCTGGTTCTAGTTCTGGGACAGGGAAAGTTCCAGAAAGTAAGAAAGTGCTCAAAAAATGATGAGGTCATGTCTTAAAAACACAGAAGGCAATTTAAAGGAGATCTCAGTGGACAAATACGGTGCAAACTGAGCAAAGAGATACATATTGATAGTAATGGATTATAACCCTTATAATACAATAGAGAACAGATAAATAACTGAGGGAGGATAGATAACTTTTTCTCACAGTAGAACTCCAATTAATAAACAGAGACTATGATAGTAATAGAAAAATGTCAATTAGTCAACAAATCACTAATAATTGTTGCAGACAAATCATCAAATAGATTGCCAAAATTAGTGGGCAAACATTGGGCGAGATCTCAGATAATTTCATATTCTCAAAATAGTTTCTCGTAGTTACTTAATAATTACAAAGGGAAAACAGTAATTTCACAGTGGTTAAAACCTCTAAAAAACCTTTAAAAAACTCCCAACTTAACCAAGTGACCAATGTAAAGTCCCCAGCAATGAGACATAGTGACATCATGTACCTCCATGTATCATGCACTAAGTAGGACATAAAATCACTTCTGTGGTTTTCTTGCCAAAAATGCATATCTTGAATTAAATTATGAAGAAACACTACAACCCTAGGTTGAGTATCATTTTACAAAATAAGTGGCCACTAATCTTCAAAAGTGTTTAAGGCATGAAACATAAAAGAATGTCAGAACTGTCCCAGAATGGAGGAGGCTGACATGACAACTAAATACAATGTGCTATCCTGGATTAGGTATGAGTCCGTAAAAAGGCCATTAGTGGAATTTCACAACTTAAATTCAAATTCAATTTGGAAATAATTGAGGGAACTTTCTTGATTGGTTCCTAGTGTTATATTGATTTAATTTCCTAATTATGATTTTTTTTTACTATGGTTATGTAAGGTGTTAAAATTTATGGAAGCTTTGTAAATTTGTTTAATCTGATATTATTTCCAAATGAAAAGTTTAAAAACTCTACAGAACAGTAGAATCAAATTAAATGTGCATAAAAAGGTATGGCCTATTTACCCTGTTGAGTATTACATTGCATGTAAAGAGAATATAAAAGACCCATGTGTACAAACATGAAAAGATGTTGGTGAAATTCTGCTGAAATTAAAAAAAAATAGTTGCAGAGTACTGTTTATTATTACATGGGTATTGCAAACAAATATATATGGATTTATAGGAAAATAAATTCTGGAATAACTCAAATGAAACAATTCACTACTTTTGTTTTAATTGGAGTGAATTGTGAGAAAAGTGAAAGTGAAAAGAACCTTTTATATTTTATACATACATCTATGTTCATTTAAATGAATTACAAGAATGAGTTTCTTTATCATTGTTTTTAAACAAAGAATAATGAAGAGAGAAAGAAATCACCAATTGGTTTTTATTTGTTTATAGGATTAAGATCAATTTAAAAATATATGTGTCATATCCATCTTATCCTTCAAATTTCAACCTTATCTCCCACAAATTGGATTTTTTTTTACTTTAGCATTTATTTTTGTGAATAATGTATTCACTTGTTTTCAAATAATTTACTTTTATTCTCTCTCGTATTATTATTTTTAAATTAGATATATAGAAAGTTTTACCAAAGGAAGTCGGATAGAAAGACGAGGTATTCCCCGTCACGGAGGGCTGTGACAATTTCAGTTATTTCTCTAAGGCCTTTGACTATCTTTAATTTCTGTATTACTGAATGGAAGCTCATGAGGAAGCCATTTTTTAACAATGCATTCATTCATATAGTCTGTTAGTCTCACCCCAATCATTGTTCCTGCAGATAATTCAACACAGCCATGCGTTATGTTTGCCTACGGAGCACTGGTTCCTGTGGAGGCTTTTGCTCAGAGGTTTCCGCCCTGGTAAGTTGGGTTCTGTGTAATCTCCTTCCTGTCTGTCTCTCCAATCGTGGGGACAGCAGTTGGCCCTGTGACCTCACTCCTCTGACACATCTAAGAAGAACTGTTGGTTTTTCAGTTTTTTTGCAGCTTTTTACTTGTTAGGACAGTGTGACAAATTTCAAGCTAGACCGGAAATTGACAATCCCCCTGAGTATGCTTTTAACTTCACTTTACCTGTACTCCTACAGCTGGCACACTAACCAAGTTGCAGTTTTTCTAGTGTGCTCTGCTGTCATATGTGGTTATATCAAAGCTGAGAAAACAAGAAAATTAGCTTTTAAAGAGAAAAGAGAGTGTTATGGCTAGTGGAGAAATAATCGTGGACTTGGGTCATGGTTTGATGAATTGATTGAAGGAGATAACGGTGAAGAGAGATTTTGAAGTTACTGGACAAAGAGAATGTAACTGACGGAGCAGGAATAAAAAAATGAAACATGAATTTAACGCAGCTTTCTTCCAAGGATGACAGAAGTTTCATTGTCTCGTTATTCTTAGGCAGCAATTACTGTTTATGATGAGAGAGAAAAGGAACCAAGGCTCAGGGAGTTTAAGTGACTTAACTCAAAGGTACGATGCCCGATTACCGTAAGATCTTAATGTACCGGATACACCAGTGACTGTAAGAATTCCATTTTAAATATTTTATCGCCACACAGAAACATAAGGCCTGTACCTCAGAGCCACTACTGTTTCTTCAGAAGTTAAGTTAGTTTTTGCCAGGGTTGATTTTAACAAAAACAACCCTGTTAGAATATTTTTAAGCACTTAGGCCACCACATGCAGAAAGCCATGTTTTCACTGTAGCCCTTCATTGTACAAAACCATTTCTTCTCAACGTGAAAGGACTTTTATGCTACGCACCGTTTCATCTTGACTATTTTAGATATTCTATAAATATACATTTACACACAGGAAAGTAAGGAATGGCATTTTACTTCAAAATGGTATCATGGTATAAACTGAAATAGATGTATGAGTAATAAGAAAATGACATTGTAATATGAAAGGGGTAGCTGAAACCATTGCTCTTAGTCTACAGACTTGCGTTTGCAGTATAATGATGAAAATGTGCAGGCGCACAGTGCAATCAATTAAATAACGTAGCTACTAAGTCCTATTAAATCACAGCTAAATATACTCTCCCTGATTGCTGAAGTTCAGAGCATACAGCAAAGAAATCATGTTTTGAACTTAGTTATGTGGTCCTTAAATCAATGATGCTCTGCTAATGCATTTGCTTGTGTACAAAATTTTTCTCTAGACAAAAGAAGATTCTAATACAAATCCCCAATACAAAATAAGATTAGCAACATTTGCTCTTATCACAATGAGAAATATGATCACTCTCTGGGTGAGAAATATGATCTTGGTCATACTCGTAATACAGGTGGCATTGTTTCAGAGTACAAATGAAATTAGATTCTGTTAAGGGAAGTGGAATATACAATTGTCTTTGTCACTAAGTCATCATGCGACTTTGGGATAGTCATTTACCTTGGCCAGATTTCAGCTTCCCAACTGAAAAATGAGAGAATTGCACATCCTAACTCCAAGATTTCTGGTTCTGATATCAATTACCATGCAGAGAGTGCTTACTGTATGCCAAGCAATTTATAAACCTTTAATTTTGTTTAAAATAATCCATAAGGGAGGTGTTATTATCTCTTAGAGATGGAAACCCAGAAACTCATGAAGGACATGTACTCACAGTCAGATAACTAGTTAGTTGTAGTAGAACCAGGGTTTGCATCTGTCTCTCAGTGTCAAAAACCTGTTTTATTCCCTTTCTATCACAATACTTGTTATCATTAACGAATGCTATTTCCTGCCCATCTTTGAGTTGACAATGTATTCATCACTGTAAAATGAAGGAAAAAAATCATTAATTTCCCTTGTCTTTTGGGGGAACAACAAAAAATTCCCTCAAAACAAAAGAAAACAAAAGGAAATCATCAATGAAAGACTACTGACTGATAGAGCCACGGACAAAGCGTAGCCTTTTTCCTCAGTGTCAAGAAAAAACGTAACAATGCTGCTATGAAGACGTGAAAACTGCAAATCAGCAAATTACCACCCAAACCACTGGCACACTTAAAGTGGGACATGCCCACAGCTATTTTCAGAGGCTGTGCTGTGTCTGCCAATAGTTGTGTACTCCTCATAATAATGGTGGAAGAAAAAGGGAATTGAAGTTGCAGACGGAGCACCCCATAGGAATTGTGGAGATTACACAGACCCATCCGACAAGGAAGGCGACGGTGACAGGCAGTGCAGACAGGCACCTTCCTTGCCCTTCAGAGGGGACTGTCGCTGATGGGTTATGGACACCTGACCTTGGGTCTCTCTTGAGTTTTGCATCTAATTTAACATTAGAGAAAAATTTCTTTAAATAGAGTAAATTCTAGTGGAGGAATTCCTTTGATTCATATGCACATTCTTGGAGACACACTGGGCATCCCTGGGATCAACCTGTTTTTGCTTTTGGGGTTCTGGACACTCTCCCCTTCAAGGCCACTGGTCACCCCGTCAGCCAGCCCATCACCACTTCTAGACAAGAAGGAAACACTGCACCGCCACAGGTCATAAGATCTGGCTTATAAAGGGTCTCTGGAGAAGTCAGTACCTCAACCCCGCAGTGAGGCCAGGCTGTTAACTTCCCAGGGCTGAAGTCTGACCAGTGGGAAAGCAGGAAGTAGTGGCAACATGCAGATCAATTCCCCCTTTACGCTCCCTCCCGTGAATTCCCTGGAGGTAGCATGTCTGCATAGCCAGTTCAGAAAAGTCCTGCACGCCAGCAGCACGTTGCTCTTCACAGCCCATCGTGAAACAGTGGCCAGCACAGTAAGTGCCACTTCTTGCCCGGCATCTGGCCTCGCCCCGCCCCGCATCTGGCCCCGCCCCGCATCTGGCCCCCTGCACCCTGCCTCACTCCTCTGGCTTTGTGGTTCCCCTAGGAAGGCATCTGCACTCCCATCCTGGCCGCTGGTTCTGTTCACTGAACGCTTGGTCTGTGACCCTAGAGGTGCTGAACGGTGGAGATGATGGAGTAATTCGTGAGAACCAAGCCATGGAAACCTGGAAACTTCACGAAAATGAGCAACCTGCGTTCTCTCACTTAGAAGCAAGAAGTTGGAGGAGAGAGTGAAACGAGCCTTTACAGATATTCAAAGTGTGCTGGACACAACACCTCATTTAATCCAACTATCCTCATTATAAAGATGAGGAAATGCAAACTTGGAGCGGTCTGGTGACTTACTCGAGCCACAGCTTTTATAGAAGGGTGCTGGAATTCAGAACTAGTGTTTTGTTTGTTTGTTTTGTGTTTTACCCCAAACTGTAGGCTGTCTCCAATTAATAAACAGTGGGGCTGAGGGAAGACATATCTTTGTATGCAGGTACCCTAATTAAAATTTCAGTACAGTAATTCATAACTATACACAGGGTGCCAAAAAATGTATACACATTTTAAGAAAGGAAAACTGTATTAAAATTGTAATACTCAATATACCAAAAGATAAATCCAAGTCACGTTTGGCTTCTGCAATTACAAGAGGTGCTCAGAGTGGTTCCCATCAGTGTCCAGACACTTCTGATGATGGCGAGCTCCTGCTTGAGCAACGTTGACCAAAGTGCCCACTTGTGTACATTTTTTTGGCACCCCCAGTATTAGGAGCTCTTCCTGAAGTATAACAGGAACAAAAATGAAATGAAATGAAATAAATATAACCATCTTGTCATTGACTTCCTTCTAAATTGCATCAAATAAAATAATTTCATTTAGGATACATTTTGAAAAGAGTGTACAACAAACTCCAAAAAAATACAACTAGTGTATGAAAAAAAAAAATCACTTCAATAAGAAAGGAAGAAAAATCCAAAGGTCCATTGTACTGTTGGTATATTGTTGGCAGATATTTTACAATCCAAACTCCAGAACTGAATGTTCGAGCTACTTAAGGGAAGTGCCCACGGGCGATGGGTCTGGGCCCGGACCACCGGTCTGGCCTCTACACTGGCACAGAGTAGTCAGCGGGGAAATTGTCAGCTCAGCTGAAGGTATTTACTGAAAAGCCAAGATTGAAGGTGAAGGGAAATGAGATGGAGGAAATGAAACGGCTGTATTATTCAAATGTGCTGCAGACAAATCTTCAGCTCTGGAAAAATGCGCTCTGTGTTCCAGGTAAATGCATTCAGCTAACTGATTCCAGGTGTCCGCAAGGATAATTGCTTGAGTCAGCAAACAATTTTTAAGTACCTACTATGCGTAAAGCAGTGCTATAAAAGAGAATGTGTGAACAGCCTTCATTCACTCCTGGAAGTCTTCACAATGCCAAATCATGTCTTTACTTTATTTTCGTGCATTTACAAAGTCAAAATTTTCTCCAGTATAATTTTTGTTTAAGAATCTGGGAGGTTAATATGCAGTCTTCCTATTTATAAGCTCTACTTTGCCTCAGATGTTTTCTCCCTCCCCCCCCCCCCCCAATATCTTGAGCTTACTTTACTCTGGTGTTTTTTGGTGGAACATTCCATGTGTTTAAAATGCTTTGGACTTTATTGTTTTCTACAGCGACTTTACCTAGAGACTTGTAAAGGAAAGCACATTACAAGTACTAAGAGAAAATTTCATTTCAATACATTGTTCCCTGAAGTAGAAGATCCCCCAATCTGGAAAAAATAAAACCGTAGAATATAGTGTTATTCTTTGTCCTCAATTCTTTGTGACTACAGTAAAATAAATACAACTGCAACAGAATGAGTTTAAAATTCAAACAGCTAGTGATGTTTTGTTATCACGACTGACTTGTTGCTTAAGTGCATTAGACTAAAAGAAAATCCTTCCAACAGAAGGCATTTATCTTTTAGAACTTCAGTTTCATTCCGGTGTGTGAGAAATGGAGCATAGTATAGTAATTTCATAATTGTAATATATATGAATATAGGTTTCTAACAAAGATTCTTTGCTTGACCAAACTTTAGTCAGGCTCCTGAATCCCCGCCTAGGCCCTTCTGTGCATGTTCCTGTAAAATTCAGTTTTAGCAAGAGCCCTGCTAAGTTAGCTTTGCAGTAACCCCTCGCCGTCTGCGTCCTATTGGGCTCCTCATCTTCCATCATCTCCCAGGTGATGTCTGGTCACCTTGGCCTGTCTTCTGGGTAAGCCAGAATCCCCTTTACCCTTGACGTTTCCTCGTAGTAATTTTTCATTAACTGACTCAAACCACCACCCCCATCACCACCGCCTCTGCTCCTTGGCTATAAATTCCCATTTGCTCATGCGCAGTTCCGATGAGCTCATTCGCACCCTCCCTGCAAAATCCCATTGCAGGGGTCCCCATACTTATCACAGTGGCATCCCCCTTTAAATAAAATCTTCCTTACCATGCATAACAAGTGTCATTGAATATTTTTTTTCCTTCACATGCCTCCACTTCATATTTTAAATGAAGCATATAAAATTGACTGAATAGAAAATTTAACTCACATCCATATTCAAATATGCAGAAAATTAATATAATAGCTTTTATTTAGTCTCTAAGTAATTGGGCTTTATTCCTACAATTCCTCCCACTTGCTAGCAGGAAGAGAAAAAAAAAGCCAATCTAATACAAATCCTACTGTGATTGGGTCATTAAAACAGCCCTAGGAGGAGTTCAGTATCCTCAGAAATGAACAGCCCCTTGGATGTGTGCTGGGCAAAGCTGATATGTGGCCCTGTCTTAGTGACTCAGACAAGAAGCTGGGGTAGGCTCTCGACTCTCACTACGTCCCTTGTCCCTCACTTTATCCAGCATGTATCTCTGTGTCAAGATGTCAGGATAAAGAGGAGCAATATTGTCTTCCCTCTGCCAGTTCTCTTCCTTGCCTTTCCTAAGGCCAGAAATGCAGGTTAAATTTCCTGTCTCTTCCTTTCTGTCACACCCTCTTAACTTTGGAGCTAGCCCAGCTGTCAGAGATAAACGATGCATCTTCACCCTGTGGGACAACTCTTTTTTTTTTTTTTTAAGATTTTTATTGGGGAATTGGGAGATGGGAACAGCGCTGGGGAATCGAGGGAAGGGGAACAGACAAGTTGCTGTCGTTTTTGTTCTTCAGTCTAGTTGTGGAGGATGTTGCTTCACTGGCCCAAGTTGGCACCATCATTGCGCTCTTCCCGGGCGAGGCAGATCAGTCACTGGCTTCTGGACGGCCGCTCACTGCGGCTGCTGGCCGCTCACACTGGCTGCTGGCTACACATGGTAGCCCATGGCAACCCACTGCCACAGGGGCTGCAGCCTACGCCGTCGCCGGCGACTCACGGCAGCCCAGCTCCAGGTTGAGCTGTTGTTCAGCATCTTAGCTGTGGAGGGCAGTGTCACTGGCCCTCATATGTGGGATCCGAACCGGGGCCCTCTGGCATCCCAAGCCAGCTCTTAACCATCGTGCCACTCGGCCAGCCCTGTGGGACAACTCTTAAGAGCTGCTTCCTCTGGCTTGCCTTCCAATATGCTAAGTGCAGGAGGGGAGGAAACACACCACCAGAGAAATCCTCCTAGGTTGTAGTCTCGCTAGAGAATTCTATTTTGGGTATCAAAAGCTGAGCATAACTTCATTCCTTCTGCGGCAAACTATAATTCTCCTCCATTTGTACTTACCTTTACCAGGTAGATGGACAAACATCTTTGTCTTGCCAAGATGAAGGTCACCTCAAAGGGAAAAGAGAAACAGTCATTAATAGTTTTCAAAATATAACCTCATGACAATGAAATGCATGGGAAAAGAATGCATTAGCACTCGAGTCTGTATGTGTTACCTTCAAACTACTTTATTCTTTACATGATATTTCCCCCATTAGGACCAAATCATGTTTCTCCTTTTGATCTTTATTTATTGTTTTCTTTCTTCAATCCACCGTTCCTTCCTTGGCATGATGTCATCATTTTTAACAAAATTTTCTATGAGTTCATTGATGCTGCTTTGGAGATATTTTTTCTTTCTTTTTTCTTTAACACTTACTTTTAGCTATGTTTAACCAGTTTGAGCTTAAGTATTCCGTTTCTCATTGTTAAAATTTGTTTGACTTGTGCAAAGTAAAAAGAAAGAGGGCTGAAGATAGGAAGGTATGTGATGGAGGCATAGATCCTCTGATTTGCCCAACCCAGAATCCCTTAGCATGGTCTCCAAAGCTTTTCACCTCTGGGGACTCCTCACCCCCTCTGCTGCTGCTCTCAGCTTCCATTAACAGAGCTTTCTGCTTTTGAATGTATCTCAGTGATTCATGCCACACAATGTCCCTACTTCTAAAAGTATGTTCACAGTGTTTGAAAACACTTGTCTCTCCTTTCCGCCAATCCAAGATTGTCTCAAGACCTAGCCTAAATTTACTATCTTCATGAAGTAAGGTGCACCAGAAGCTTGGCTTACCTTCTCCTTTGGCCTGTCGAAAGCATTTCACAACCCCAATAAGAGCAAACAGGTATATAGTACGACTGTGAGCCAAGCATTGAACTTGGTACTTACCATAGATGAACTCATTTAATCCTTACAACAATGCCTACAGATAGGTACTAAATTTTTCCACATTATTCATATGAGAAAACTGAGCCATGCTGCATTTAATTAACTTTCTTGTAGTTATATAGCTAGTCCAACATCGTTTTTGTAGGATTTTATAACTGGGACATACCTTACATTTTAGGAGATCTATGAACCCGATGAAATTCCATGAGAAATTTGGTTAAATGTTTAAATGTGGATTTTTCTAGGCAGATCATCTCTATCCTTACTTTAGATTTTCAAAGTACTGTACTCTGTTTTCCATAAAACAAATTTACGAGATACACTAAACCGTATCAAGTGTTGTTCTCTAGTTATCTAAAAGTGTCTTTTTTTGAATTCCTCACAGTGTACGTTGGGAATAAATATTTTTTATTTGAGAGGGCATCTGTCTTAACTAAGGAAAGGCATTTGAGTTGGTAATAAGACAGCAAGTAAATTAACCAAGTGGAAATAAATGAAATCACAGTTCATTCATTAATCATCCCTAGTAAATTTTCATAATAAATGGAATCTAGAAATGTATAGGCATATAGCTGTATTTATCTCAATATAATATTAAAATTGTATTTGTACAACAAAAATATGCAGTATTAGATCAAGGTCAATATTTTTAACCAGCACATGGTAACAATAGGTTTACTGAAATCCTAAAGACCACCCTTTATCTTGTAATATCAAAGTTTCCTATAATTCGTATATTGGGTCATCGGGAAAGTCATGACGCATTTTTGCATTGAAGAACACAGAAAATACATCATGACTTTCCCGACGACCCAATAGAATACACATGATAATAATTACATATGTGTTTTGAATTATAAAATGTATATAAGTGTCTGATGTGGGGTTATTTGAGCTCCCTTTTTTAACGCGTATTTGGCCTTGTGTTGGCATGTCAGCAGATATAATTTAGGCCCTTGAGGCTATAAGAATTCTAATTATGCCACAGGCATAAACACCTCCTACCCACCACCCCCACACACATTCCCACACAAATGTTTCTGACTTCTAATTCATTTTTTTAAAAATGTATTTAATGACATGTTCTCTAGCATTTACTTATTTATGTACACATAACAATGTGAACTCAAAAACTCTACTTTTAACAACATCACTTTAACTTGTCAAGTTGTGTGGGTGGCTCATAAAAATTCAAACCCAGCATTCTGTGTTGGCATAATTTTCTCCAATAGAGTAGAAAAGAATAATATTCATTTATTTGAGCAATGGTTGGATCTGATAACTAGGCTGGTCAAGAATATCTAGAAATTTGAAATGAGTCATTTAACATAACTGAGGACCAGGTGTGACATCGCTGGACGACAAGATTAGAGTCTTGAGATGGCAATGCGAATGGTTTACGTTTACAATTCTTCATGATATTGCAAGCTTGTCATGAAAATAAATTGCCTGTTGTCCTCTGCTATTTTCTGTTCTTGTCTCATCATGATAATAAGGCATCAGGTTTTCAACATTCAATATATTCTGAAATGCAATTTTATATAAAGATGTGTTGGGGACAAAAACACTTGCTACCCATGTTTACTTGTAGATTTCAGTTACGTTCATATTTCTAAAGTTACCACCGGTTCTGTCTAGTGTTATATGAAAATTAAATCATGATTCTGAAATATGGGTGGCTCATTGGAAATAAGATAGAAACCCCCAACCTCATTTTCATCTCTTAGAGGTAAATTTTTTTTTTCTAAATTTAGAAATACCCAAAAGTTTATCCTGTAACCATAGGCAATTCATGAAGTAAGATGGGAAAAGACAGTATATTGTTGTACTATTTTTTTTTAAAGGAACGTGAATGTTTTTGCTTGGTTAGGTCACTTGCTGTCTTATTATTACTTCCTAAAGTACTCCCACATCGTAAGCCCATGGTTACGGGACCTGGTCCTGATATTAATATAATTTGTCAGTCAGCCTGAGCTTGTATCTCATAAGTGCTGGAAGTATCCCCCTATTGAGAGAACAGAGTGGGGTGACTGGTTAGCTCAGTTGGTTAGAGTGTGGTGCTGATAACACCAAGGTTGCTGGTTCGATCCCCACATGGGCCACTGTGAGCTGCGCCCTCCCTAAAAGACTCAACTATGCCATTGTAGCATGAAAGTAATGTGTAACCAATGACCGTGGCTGTTCCCCAATAAAATTTTTAAAAAGGGAGAGAGAGAGAGAGAGAGAGAGAGAGAGAGAGAGAGAGAGAGAGAGAACAGAGTGAGAAGAGAGCACACTAGTGGAGCATATAAGAATAAGGAGTGGTTGTGTGCATAGTTTTAGCAACTATCATAAAAAACATGTATTTGCCTCCAATATAAGATATGGTTATATATTTTTGGGGCTAGATTAATGTCAAAAAATGAATTAAAAAATCAGGAAAAATAATGGAGATTTTAAAAGCTCTTTGGAATCATGAATGAATGAATGAATGTCAGGATAAAACAGTCTTATGACGTTTGGATAAAAGCAAAATGACTTGTACTTTTTCTCTTACAAATTTTCTCAGGATCGAACCATTTTGTTAACTCTGTTCTACGCTGTATCATTAGCTTCCTGAGAACAGAAACCCAGTGTGTCTGCATGGCTCCATCTCTAGCCTCTGGCACTGTGTTCAGCTCACGGTAGGCACTCAGTAAATGCTTGCAAAATTAACAAGTATTTTTCTTTAATGTCTTATAAAGAAAACTGAGTGGAGACTACAGAAATACTAATAAGTTCTGAAAGTGATAGTAATGCCACCATTATTACATTGTATATTCAGGTACAGAGCTAAATAAAAAAAAAACAGAAAAGATATCTTGACCATATAAAAATATAAACATAATACAAAATGTAGAAAATCTTAGTGTGCCATTTGGGACCCCTACATATCTTCCCACACCTTACTGTTATGATAAAAACTCTGTTTTAACCAAGCTGCTCTATTTTTATTCCAAATTTCCTTTCCTGCTACGTTATCTTTTCGCATCTCTCTCCTAACAGTGGCAAATTGGCTCCACCTGAGGATGACAAGCACTATCTGAGTTTAGGGGGAAGGGTGCTGGGCCAAATCAGCAATGTCTGCATCGGGCGATGGTATTACCTGGATTTGGGGATGTCCTTCAGTCTTCTTTGTCTGCAGAGGTGTCTCCCTTCTTTATACCTATCCAGATGCCACCACATCTTTAAGGTCTAGATCACGTGCTATCTCTTTTGTAATAGCTGTCCTCACGATTAGTCCTAAATGATCACACCCTTTTATAAAGTCCTGTGTTATATATTTGCCTCATTTTGTTGTTGAGGTTATCTTTGTATTTACCTGAACGTCTTTTCTGAACCGTGAGATGGTCATCTCTTTAAGAACAAACACCTCATTTTTGTCTGTTTTTCCTATACGTATTACTTAGAAAACTACACATATAAAAATCTCGCTATATCCCAATTGAAAGATAATTTTTTTAATGTGTATAATTAATCAAGGCAGCTTTCCATAGTAGTGCACCGGTGTGTTCTCTTTTGAAGTGAATTTCCACTAGTGACATTTTTAAATGAGCATGTCATTCATGCAGTTTTACATATTACTATAGTAGTCTATAAATGTTTCCTTTTGTAAAACTAGTTTCAGGTTAAAAGTTTTCAAAATTATAATTTGTCATAAAAATCTCATTTGCATCTTTTACTATTCTTTTATAGGCATCGTGCTGAAGTATTTTTTCCAGTCCGTATTTTTTAAAACACTATATAACAAAGTTTCATGACTTGGAAACCCTGGTATGTTTACAATAATCCTTCACATTGTGAAAACTTCTTTCTATCCCTAAATTTGCTGTTGATAGAACCGGTCTCTTTCTGTAGTCACAAAAAGAGTTCTTAATGGAATGTTACCATTAATATACTAAGTGCAAAATTCACTTTCAAGTAATTAGAATTCAATACACACATTTAAACTCCTTCATTCTTTATCTTTCTTAATATTAATCCAATGTTGGCTTAATATCAATCCAATCCAAGGCTTGGGATGGAGATGTCCTCCTGTGTATGCATCGCCTTTGATTTGACAATCCCATGCCTATCCTAAACCTCATCTGAAATTTCGCCTTCTTCTGGAATGTCTTATATAATCACCCAGAGCTTCGTCTGAATCTCCGAAGAAGATCGGAGCTGTCCCCCTCCATATCCCTACAGCGTACTCTAGGTCCTCTGGTTATTTCCTTCAGAGCCGTTATCACTCACAGCATATTGTACTCGTTGATTCAAAAGTGTATCTCCTTTGCAAGTTGTCCCTTTTTTGGAAAGCTATCATTTCTTTTTCTTTTTATATCCACAATGCCAGATAGTGAAAAAAATAATGAATAGAATAAACAAATGAACAGGAAATGGATTCACTGGGGCCTAGTAGAACTTGTAATGCGTAATAGTGATTAAGGACAATCTTAGAGGTAACAAACCCAGAGTCAGAACGGTCACTTACTAACACGTGGGAGCTTTTGGAACTTGCTTAACGTCTCTCTACTCCTCAGACACCTTTTAGTGGAATGGAGGTGGCACATGGATTAGGGCTGTGATGATGAAAGTGAGAAACACACAAAAATCTGTAGGCACGTGCTATGCCTAACAAATATTATGCTGTAAATAGATCATTTATTTGGCTTGGTTTTTCCTTAGCATGCAGACTTCACAGATGTTCTCATTTTTGACTTTCAGAGATCTTTCCCTTTTTTGGGTTTCTTATTGCTTGGGTTCCAGATAGTTGAGCTTGTCTGATAAATGTCATGTCCAAAAGTGACATGTATGCAATTAAAGTGTATGATTAAGTGCATCACTATTTGATATAAATTTCACTTAATTCCAAAAGGGAGAACATCTATGAAGTTTGCATAGTGAGGGAGACCATTCAAAGGCACACTTGCCGTGTCTTCACAATGTCTCCTTTAGAAGGTACTGGGTGCTGGCAAGAGCCTGAAATGTTTACTTAACTGAAAAAAAATCTGTGCAGCACAAAAAGCTGGAAAGAGGCATTTCAGGCCAACTGAAGTGCATATGCAAAGGGCATAGATTCAGGGGGGATAAACTCAGTGACTTCAACAGATGGCAGGGAATCTGGTTTGGTTGGAATAGACGTCACAGGAAGGGAATGAGAAGATAAGACAGAGATGAGATGATGGATGTCAGACGGATACAAACGGCTAAGAACACAGCAGACCCTAGCAGGATTGTGGATGTTACTCAAGAACAGTTGTTCCTAAATATCGCTGTGTTTCAAAAATCTTCTGGTGGAGCTCGTGAAAAAATTCACCTGTGATGTGGGAGAGACATTAGCAAGATGGTGGCATAGGAATTTCTAGAGCTGGTCCCCTTCTAGAAATATCAGTCTGAACCATTGTCCTTGCATGAAGATACCTTCAAAGTGCTAAGGATTCCGGGTGAGGAATGACAGCACCTGGGTGGAGCAGAGAAATAAGAAAAGATGCATTGAAGGGGATAGAAAAGGCGGTTTCACATCATCCCTACAACCCCGCCCCCCCAGCCCAAGAAGCCCAGTGCAGAGAGGGACACTCTGTTTTCCCAATGGGGGGCCGGGGGTGGGGTGCGGAAGAATGAAACAAGCTCCCAATTTCACTGCAAATCGCAGCACCAGGTCCACACTAGTCCCAGGCTGGCCCCCAAGGATTCAGACTCCAGAATGGCTGCCTTGGACCCCGGCTCCTGGCCCACAGCAGTGCCAGGCCTGCCCTCATGGCCCAGGCCCCAGGATCCCAGCCTATCTCAGACCCAGTCTGCTCCGTGCTGCCCCGGAATCTAAGCCAACTCCCGCAGATCTGGAACCCAGACTGCCTCCTGTGGACCCAGCTTCCTGGCCGGACCCAGCACCCAGCTCGTCTCCGTGGCCTTAGGCCCAGGGGGCTCCCATCAGCTTCAGACTGCACCCCACAGCCCCAGTCTCCAGACCAGCTCCCACGGACCTTACTGTGACTATGTTAACAAGGAAGAAAGGTCATAATTTTATAGTATCAATTATTGTTCTTTTGCAGGGATATTGCATTGTCTTCCAATGTCCCACAATTCACTGCTGAGAGCAGATATCAGAGAAAACAAGAGGACTATTTATTTGTTTTCCTCTGTGAAGAAGTGCCCTATCTTCCCTTTATTCATTTATTTCTTTATTCTGCTGCAATTCATTGAGGAGCTACTATATACAGGTATTTTACTAGGTGTACAGATTCAATGTGAGCAAAACTAGATACATTTCCTTGTAATGTCTTTGCTTGGTTTTGGTATTACGCTATTGCTGGTCTCATGGAATGAGATAGGAAGACCCCCCCTGCGTCTATCCTCTGAAAGAGATTTTAGAGGATTGTATAATTTCCTCCTTAAGTGTTTGGTAGAATTCACTGGTGAACACACCTGGGCCTGGTACCTTCTGTTTTAGAAGGTTAGTACTTACTGATTCAATTTCATTAATTGGCATAGGCACAAGAAGATTGTCTGTATGTTCTTGTGAGTTTTAGCAAATTATGTCTTTCAAGGAATTGGTCCATTTCATCTAGGTTATCAACTTGTGGGCATGGAGTTATTCACAGTATTTCTTTACTATATTTTTAATGTCCATATGTTCTGTAGTGATGCCCCCTCTTTAATTTTTGATATTACTAATCTGTGTCTTCTCTCTCATTTTTTCTAAGCTATCCTGGGTAGAAGCTTATCAATTGTATTGATCTTTTGAAAGAACCAGCTTTAGCTTTCATTGATTTGCTCTATTGATTTTGTTTTTTCAATTTCATTAATTTATGCTGTACTTCTTCTTATTTCCTTTCTTATTCTTACTTTGCATTTAATTTGCTCTTCTTTTCCTAGTTTCCAAGTTGGAGGATTATATTATTGATTTTAGATTTTAAAAATCTTCTAATGTATGCATTAAATGCTATAACATTCCCTCTAAGCACCACTCACACTGCAACACAAAAATTTTGATAAGCTATAGTTTCATTTTCATTCAGTTCAAAAAATTTTTTAATTTTCTCCTGAGATTTTTTTCTTTGACCCATATATTATTTAGGAATGTTGGTTAAACTCCATACATTTTAGTATTTTCCAGTTATCTTTCTGTTATTAATTTCTAGTTTTATTCCATTGTGATCTGACAGCAGACATCTGATCCCTATTTTTTTTTGTTTGTTTGTTAAGATGTGTTTTATGGCCCAGAATGTGGCCTATCTGGTGAATATCCTTTGTGAGTTTGAGAAGAACACATCTTCCATTGTTGATTGAAGTAGTCTAGATGTCAATTATATCCAATTGATTGATGGTGTTATTGGGTTCAACTATGTCCTCACTGATATTTTGCCTGCGAGATTTATTCATTTCTGATAGAGAGGGATGTCGAAGTCTCCAACTATGATGGTGGGTTCATCTACTCCTTGATATTTTATCAGGTTTTCCCTCACTTATTTTGATGCTCTGTGACAATTCCTCAGAGAATTGACCCTTTTATCATTATTTAATGCACTTCTTAATCCCTGACAATTTCCTTTGCTTTGAAGTCTGTTCTGTCTGAAGTCAATATACCTATTCCTGTTTTATTTTGCTCAGTGTTAGCGTGGTATATTTTTTCCATCCATTTTTAATCTCTATGTCTTTATATTTAAAGAGAGTTTCTTGTAAACAATATACAGATGGGTCTTGTTTTTTGGTCCACTCTTGACAATCTCTGTCTTCTAATAGGTGCATTTAGAATATTGACATTCAAGTGATTATTGATATCATTGGATTAACATTTACCATATTTGTTACTGTTTCTATTTTTTGCTCCTGTTCTTTGTTTCTATTTTGGACTTCCACTTTTTTTCTGCCTTTTGTGGTTTTAATTGTGCATTTTCTATGATTCCATGTTTTCCTCCTTTCTTAACGTATCAGTAATCCTTCTTTTTTTAAGGTTTTTATTGGCTTCCCTAGAGTTTGTAATATATATTTACAACTAATCCAAGTCCTCTTTCAAATAACATAATACCACTTCACAGCAATTGTGAGCACTTTAATGATAAAATAACTGTAATTTCTGCTTCCTGTCCTTTGTAGCACTGCTGTCATTCATTTCACTTATATATAAGATGAGCATAAATATGCATTTATACATAAGATATATCCATAAGCATATATAATAGAAATGATTGTTGCCATTATTATTTTGAAAAAAGTGTTATGTTAGATAAGAATAGGAAAAATAAATGTTTTTGTTTCTCTGAGAAAGTCTTTAATCTCCAGTTTTAGAGGATAATTTCTCAGGGTACAGATTCCAGGTTTGGTGGGGTTTTCTCTCAACACTTTAAATAGTTCATTCCACTCTTCTTGATTAAATTATTTCTACAGAGAAGTCAGATGTAATTCTTATGTTTGTTCTTCTATAGGTTTTTGGGTTTTTTTCCTGGCTCCTTTCAGGATTTTTTCCTCAACTTTGATTTTCTATAATTTGAAAATGATATGCTTAGGTGTAGTTTTCTTGGCATTTATTCTGCTTGGTTTTCCTTGAGCTTCCTGAATCTGTAGTTTGGTGTCTGATATTAATTTGGGAATATTCTCAGTCCTTCTTGTTTCAAATATATCTCCTTTTCCTTTCTCTCTCTTTTTTTCTTCTGATATTCCCATTATGTGTATGTGGATGTTACACTTTTTGTAGTTGCCCCTCAGTTCTTAGATATTCTGTTCTGTTTCTTTTATTATTATTATTGTTATTACTATTATTATTCTTTATTCTTTATTCTCTTTGCTTTTCAGTTTTGTGGGTTTCTGTTAAGATATTCTCAAGTTCAGATATTCTTTCCTCAGCTGTGTCAAGCCTACTAATAAGCCTATCAAGATATTCATTTATGTTACAATGTTTGTGATCTCTTAACATTTACTTTGGGTACTGTTTTAAGATCTCTATCTCTCTGCTTACATTGCCCATCTATTCTTGCATGCTTTCTGCTTTATCTATTAGAGCCCTTAGCATATACATCACAATTGTTGTACATTTCCTTCTGATAGTTCCGACATGCCTGTCATATTTGGTGCTGATGCTTGTTCTGTCTCTTCAAATTGTGTTTTTTTGCCCGTAGTTTGTCTTGTAATTGTTTCTTGGGGGACACACCTGATATACTGGATACAATGGACTGTGTTAAATTGGCCTTTAGTAATGTGATGGTCAGATGTGAAGGGAGGGAAAACATGCCGTAGTCCTGTGATTAGATCTTAATCATTCACCTTCTCTGCCTCTAGACCAGCGGTTCTCAACCTGTGGGTCGCGACCCCTTTGGGGATCGAACGACCCTTTCACAGGGATCGCCTAAGACCATCGGAAAACAAAAAGATACTTACATTACGATTCATAACAGTAGCAAAATTACAGTTATAGAGTAGCAACAAAAATAATTTGATGGTTGGGGGTCACCACAACACGAGGAACTGGATTAAGGGGTCGCGGCATTAGGAAGGTTGAGAACTGCTGCTCTAGACTTTAAGCATCACACTTGTTGCTCTGGTCTTTCTCCCCACTTTAGGTCAAGGAGGATGGCTAGAGGGGGCAGAGTTGGGGCTATCCCTTCTCCCAGGCTGGTTAGGCTCTGACAGCACTGCAGAGGGCTAGGCTCAGGCTAACTGGTCACCCTGAGGTTGCGCATTGATAAGAACAAAGTGTTCTGGCAAGTATCGAAAGGATTCTCTTTCCCCTCCTCCTGCCTAAAGCAGGAGGGGATGTTTCTCTGATAATCACTGTGAGAACCTGGTCAGGCTCCTGTAGCTAAAACTCACAAAAGTGTGGGGACCCCTATGACTGGGTTCCCCGGAGTTTCTAACTGCCAGAGTTGTCCATAGTGACCCTCCAGCAGCTTGGCTGTCGTTGTCGTTATTTTTTGGTTTTTTATTTTGCTTTTTTTGCCTCTGCACTGGTTAAGCAGCCATTGCTGCCAGCGAGTCTCTACTTCCGGTAAGCTGTGACTTCCTGTGTCCCCTTGTCTGTCTCTCTAATATCGGGAGCAGCAGTTGGCCCTGTGTCCTCTTATGGACCAAGAAGAATTGCTCATTTTTTAGTCTACTCAGCTTTTTGCTTATTTTTAGGATGGAGTGGTGTAAGCTTCTTACATGCAGAACAGAAACCAGAAATCTCCTAGATGCATGCCCTGTCTTGAGAGTTTGCTCTCCAGAGCTAGAGATGTCATTTATGGGATTGACTAATTGGAGATGAACGGGAGGGGTTAAGGGCTAAGAAGAGGTACACTGAGAACAGTAACCCCTTCAAATCAGTGTGACGTCTTGGCGTTGTACATATGAGTAAGAAGAAAGAAGACTGTAAATAAGAGTGGATGTTTATACCGAAGGGAAAATTAAGTATTTGGAAAAAAGAAAAATTGAGATCAGAAATCCTGCATTAGAGTATATTCTGATTCTTCCACTGTTTAGTTACATAACCTTTTTCAAGGTACTTAATTCTCATGATTTACTTAAAAAGGCCAGCCAGCCTACATCATATTAATAAAAAGACCAAATAAGATAAAATGCATGAAAGGATTTTGTAAATTATAAAGGGCATGGGGATATTACATGACATTAAACAAAGTACCATATGGAGAACTGCTTAAGGTCTCTTGAGCTTAATCTGTAAATACTCATTGGTGACATTTTTGAAGTGTTTATTGTGGCAAGAAGTACTGCTTTAAATTGCCCATTGTTTTTCGCATTTAATTATCACAATGAAATAATCAATGGTTAAAAGATTAGAGTCTGCACTTTTCCAATTGATTTTTTTGGTGACTGTTGAAATTCCTTCTGACTATTAACTCGTCACCATAGAATTTTTAAACACTACCCAGTTTGAAATTCCTATCCAAACAAAAGCCACCTTTGATGTCAGCACAGTTCTATACATTAAGTTATGGAGATAAACTCAGGTTTCCAAAAATTCGTCCTCAACTCAAACATAAATATGCTGGTTTTCCAACTTTTATTAGCTGGGTCAAAATTAAATTTCAAGAGTAAGATGTTTCCTTAATGTTTCCTTAAATGAACTGTTGACAACTCTTTGGAACCCTTCAGTATGAAATTTGGCTTTGCTCACAATAAGGCTTCTTCTGTGGAGATTGTTAAAATCTAGTCACCGCACAACCATAGATCCTAAATTTTCATTTTCACTCCAAAATGTCACTAGATGGGATTTTATCCTTGCAAACTGCATAAGATTTACAGTAGAATATTTGTAAAGGCAGAATGCTGAAGGAGACCTGCTTTGATTCCTCGGTAAAGAAAAAAAAAGGACAAGAAGTGTCAGCCTATGTTTACCCTGGCATTAACTCAACATAAGCCTTAAAATTACTTTTTGGTGCACAAACAGTGTGGTTTCTCCATCAAAAGGTTATTTGTTATAAAAGGGCTTTATTCTGTAAGATACTGGGTACATTCGCGTTTTAATTAGAGCTGCCAAACTCTAGGCCAAGGTGAGGTCAAAATCCAGTCTCTCTCTCTCTCTCTCTCTCTCTCTCTCTCTCTCTCTCTCCAAGTGCAATTAGGCCCATTTCTTTCCCAGAGGATTCTCTCAAATTAACTGCACCGTGAAAAAAGTGACGATGCAGTGATGCCTTGATTTCGCCCTTCTAATGTCTTGAAGACTTCTTTAAACGCTGCAGTGTGTACCAAAAGTGGGGTCATGTTGTTGCTTTTGTGGTCATTGTTCTTTGTATTGATCTGGCAGTTGATGAATGAATGAACATACAGATGAATAAGCGAATGAACTTTTACATGAGGCTGACTTTCATTTTGTCATGGCCTGTCAGGTAGGCCGGCAGTAAAGCACCGTGACAACCGAATGCCAATTTTATGCCATTTGAGCACTTATTGCTGAGAAGATGGAGAAATATCAGGAACACATTGTCTAAGCCTGAGAATTTTTACCACTTAGTCTTAATAATGAACCAGTAACAGTATATTAGAGATATGAAATCATTCTTTTTCTCCACTACAGATCCTCGTTTACCATGTCTCCCAATTTATTTCATTCTTTAATTCCTTATTTCGCAAAGGTAAGGTGAACAGAGACTAAAATAAGGTGCTTATTTTTCAACTTTGAGTCTCAAACTTTTAAAATATACATTCATAGAGAAATGAAAGTTTTGGGCATTAGGCTTTGTTGAAAGAGAATATCTTATATCAAGTAAAAGAAAAAAGGGTGGAAGGAGGGGCTGAGGAAGGGAGGAAGGGAGGGAGAGAGAGACATGGAGGAGAGAGGGAGGGAGGAAGAAAAGAAAGAAAGAGAAAGAGAAGGAAGGAAGGAAGGGAGGGAGGGAGGAAAGGAGAAAGACATTTTTCAGTTCACAAACTCTCATTGCAAAGGTAGAGAGAAGATTGAGAATCTGCGCATAGGGTTTTCCTCTAAAAGCCATAGAAGAGAGGATGGAATAACGTAAGCAAAGTACCTGCAGCTCAAAGGGGTAAGAACAATTCTCTGGCATTGGGATGGGGTGGGAAGATTTGCAGGAGATGACATCAGGCTGCATAAACCACTTTCCCGTCATTCAACCACATAACTCAACCCTGAAAGAGGAGAGAGGACTGAGTTCTGAGGACACATGTCTCATCAGAAGCCCTGGAGGTGATGGAGAAACTGAAAGTGAAGGCTTTTTAGTGCTTGACTTCCTGCTCGGAAAGCCGAGAGGAGACTGCATATCATAGGGCTCATCATAGCATCACAGTTCAGCCAATGCAGAGGGACAGAGATTTCATGCCCCGTAGCTCGTGTGGCACACAATAGGGGTTGTTGAGGGCTTAGAGAGGGGACACAAAAATGATGGGAAACCTGGTGGACCGTGACCCTCAGAGTGACAGTATCGCAGGAAACCCTGGGGACATGAAGGCGCCAGGGACATTGCCATGGAGACAGCATGGATGGAGAAAGCAGTGGGCCAACCAGAAAGCTTTCCTCCCCAACCAGGACAGGCCCTCTCGGTTCTGCGTTGTCTCGTAGCATCTTAGTAAAGAAAAGGGAGAGAGCGAGACAATCCTTCCAGTTGGGAAGACATTTGAAACGACCATCTAAAAGACACGAACAACGGGAACACATATCGATGTACCAATTTTCAAGTCTGATTTTGTTTTGCTCTTTTTTTCCTCTCCCCAGTCAGGGAGAAAGGGTATTTGAGAGCGAAATGAGGTCAGATACAGAAAATAAATCACACCGCATGTTAACATGTCTGAGTTGTGTGTAAATTCTGCTAAAGTGGCATCACTCAGACATTCCTCGGCCCCCCCCCGCCCCCCCCAGCCCTGCTTCCATTCTTTGCTGTGGGACTGTAGCGAGGTAGTGTGAACACTCCCAGGCTAACAGTCGCATTTTTGGAGAAACAAGGTGGCTTGTTCATTCTGAGTGAAGTCTCATAATTGTGAGCATACACAACTATGCTTGACCACGAAGGTCAAATACGCTAACTCATTTCAGTATCATTGGTCACAATGTTCAATACAGTTTTGTAAAAATGTAAAGATACACCCCAAACCATAACCAAAACGAATGAAAAGGGCTTGGAAATAGTTCAGGAAAATCATATATCAAAATGAATGTTATTTTGGGAAAGTAAAGATGTGCCAAATTAATGTGTATTACACAATGTTTCTTAAGAGTCGATTGTGTTAAATATTAGTACTTGGCAGAGGTACAGTACGCTTAGTTTAGTTATTTTCATGTTAGCATAAAGCTAATTATTTTTAAGACAATTGTATTCCAGAGCAAAAGATGCCGATAAGGTTTAATCATTAAAAAAAGGTTTTAGGCTTCTTTTTTATTTTGCCAATTTTTCCCTTTAAATACACTGACAGGATGAAAGCACAGTGAAAATTTCAGCATTTGCATAAATATAATTTCATGAATAATTTAAAGAAATAAACTTATTGTTTTCATTTGTAGGTTTACAGCAGTTTTGATGTCCTTTCCCTAATCCTGCATTTAAACTAGACTTTACTTTGCAAGTGAAAATAATGCCCAAAAGATGGAGAAATGCGTATCTTTTAGATCTCAAGTTCTTAACCTGTAAAATTAAGAGCTAAATAGTTAAATGTTTGAAGTTCTGTGATTTGGAGATTCTTTAAAATTCATCACATCAGCCTTGAATTCTTATACTAAAATCAGAGGAAATAATCCACACATACACATCATTCACTTTAGATCCATTATATCATCACTTTAGTTATTTCAAAACGCCATAAAAATTATGTAAGGAATTGCTTAAATCTTTAGTGTTGTAGGAGGAGAAAAAAGCCCCAAAACTAAAATTCAAAATCAAGAAAGGGTCCATATCGCCCTCTTGTGGCTATATAGGGAAATGCATCTGAGATATGTGAGTAGAAGGTTTAAGTGACAGACTATTTTGGGGTGAGAACAACATTCAAATAAAACTTTTTTTATTACATCAAAAAGAGGATTTATTTTCAATAAAGTACATCATGGGCAAAGTTTTCAGGTAGAGAAAAGATTGGGAGAAGGTATTTGCCAAAAAAAGAAGATTATTTGAACACTGGTACATTAGCGAAAATAAAGAATTCCTACACTAAGTTCATATTTGTATGATTCTAAAGATGGCCTAAACCATTTTAATTCCTTAGGAATTTCTATTTGCTTTTATATTTTTCTTTAAAGCATAAAGTTTTTCCCATTCTAATACTAGTAAATATATCAATTTCCTTTTTCATTTATTATAAATTATGTCATCATTACATTTTCAAATAGCTCTTCAAAATATCAGCTCCACATAGACTAAGCACTTAAAGTTAATTATGGGAGATCTTTTTATAAATACCCACAATATTACTCATGTTTATATAGGATATATATATATATATATATATATATATATATATATATGCTATTAAATGCCAGGCTTTGTAATCATATGAAAAGCATAGCCCAAGTTTTATAAGTAACATAAAAGTATGTGACTAATAATATATAAGCATATGCTAACATTGTTAAACTTCACTGAAGTATAAAAAAATATCAGAGAAAGATCTATTGTTTAAAGAAAGGAAATTGCAGAAAAAATCTTCCTATGTAGTGTTTTAATATACTATTTTATGTCTCATTTACATAATTTTACCAGTATTCTGACTATTTCTTTTAGGGAAAAAGTTCCTTTTCAATGTAGCTGTTTCTAAGCCAGTGAAACAAAAGCAACTTTAAGATTTAATATAAGCATGATGAAATGAAATGAAAAAAAAAAGTTATAGATATTCTAAGTGAGGTTTTGTAGGCAGAGACGAAACAAATGTGTAAATTTATAAGAGGATTGGTTTTGCTACATGTCTATATAAAGAAAGAAAAATAAATTGAAAACCATGAAAAATAATCCATGTGGAATATTTTTCCCAAAAGGCAACAGTGCTCTTCATATATTTAAATCTAATGGTTGTTCAGATAGCAAATGTATGAGGTTAGCAGTGTCTTCGCATTACACAACATTTGTATTGGTAACAGTGTTTTACTAGGCTTCTGTGGCACTGTTGCATATGAGATTTAATGTCGTGTTCACTTAAGCATGGAGGCTTGTCCACACATATTACCCAGGCAAAAACCCTGCTTAGAACGTATTTTTATTTATTTATTTATTTATTTATTTATTTATTTTTTAAAGATTTTTATTGGGGAATTGCAGGGAGGGGAACAGCGCTGGGGAATTGGGGGAAGGGGAACAGACAAGTTGCTGTCGTTTTGTTCTTCAATCTAGTTGTGGAGGGTGTTGCTTCACTGGCCCAAGTTGGCACCATCATTGCGCTCTTCCCGGGTGAGGCAGATCAGTCGCCGGCTTCTGGACGGCCGCTCACTGCGGCTGCTGGCCGCTCACGCTGGCTGCTGGCTACACGCGGTAGCCCATGGCAACCCACTGCCACAGGGACTGCAGCCTACGCCATCGCTGGTGACTCACAGCAGCCCAGCTCCAGGTTGAGCTGTTGTTCAGCATCTTAGCTGTGGAGGGCAGTGTCACTGGCCCTCCTATGTGGGATCCGAACCGGGGCCCTCTGGCATCCCAAGCCAGTTCTTAACCATCGCGCCACTCGGCTGGCCCAGAATGTATTTTTAAATATGTAATATTTCTACCTTGTATGGCTTCATTGCCAATTTTAGGAGTGGTGAATTTTTTCAGTCAAGCAAGCTCATAGAGGCGATGTGCAAAGTTTTAATGAGGTGAGGATGCAAATTCAGAAGGCGATCGATCTGATAACCAAGGGAAACATTAAAACAACCAACACCACTTATTTTTCAACCCCAACGTTTCGGTCTAGAAATGTTCATATGAACAAGTTCTCATTAAAACTCATGACTTTAAAAACCATTCTGCTAGAAGTGACACATAGCTAAAATCATCAAGATTGGTGTCCTCAATTCCTCACTTTTAAGTGCAAATTTGTCCTCCTCAGGCCAAGAAAAAATATGGAAACATTATTTTTTTTAAGGCTATATTTTTACTGCAGTTTTAAGTTCACAGAAAAATTGAGAGGAAGGTACAGAGATTTCCCATGTACCCCCTACCCCTACACACACACACACACACACACACACACACACACACACACGTAACCTCCCTATTCTCAACACCCCACACCAGAGTGGGACATTTGTTCTAACTAACGAACCTACATTGACACGTCATAATCACCCAATGTCTACAGTTTACATTAGGGTTCACTCTTGGGGTTGTACATTCTGTGAGTTCCAATAATGTATAATGACATGTATCCATCATTATAGTATCCTACTGAGTATTTTAACTGCCCTAAAAGCCCTCTGGGCTCCCCCATTTCATTCCCCAACTCCCCATCCTCAAACCACTGGCGAACACTGATTTCATTGCTGTCTCCGCAGTTGTGCCTTTTCCAGACTGTCACATACTTGGAATCATACAGTATGTAGCCTTTTCCGATTGGCTCCTCACACTCAGTTGTTCATGGCTTGATAGTTCATTGCCTTTTGGAGCTGAATGCTATGCCATTGTCTGAAAGGATTAGTTTGTGAATTAACTCATCTACGGAAGGGCATCCCGGCTGCTTCCAAGTTTAGACGAATAGGAAGAAAGCTGCTGTGAGCATCTGTGTGCAGGATTTTGTGTGGACATCAGTTTTCAGCTCCTCTGGGAGCTGTGATTGTTGGATCATACGTACGAGTAAGTTAGTTTCGTAAGAAACTGCCAGAGCGCCTTCCAAACTGGCTGTACCGTGTTGCGTTCCCATCGGCAATGCATGAGACTTCCAGTTTGCTCTACTTACCTGCCAATATGGGGTGTCATCAGTGTTTCTGGTTTTGGCCGTTCTACTAAGTGCGGAGTGATATCTCATTGTTGTTTAAATTGGTGTTTCCCAGATGACATGATGTGGAACATTTTTTCACATGCTGATGTGCCATCTGTATATCTTCCTTGGCGATGTTGTCTGTTAAGGTCTTTGGCCCATTTTTTAATTGGGTTGTTTGTTTTCTTAGTTCTGAGTTTTAAGAATTCTTTGTACATTTTGGATAATAGTCCTTTATGAGGTATGTCTTTTCCAAATATTTTCTCCTATCTGTGGCTTATCTTCTCATTCTCTGACTGTGTCTTTCACAGGAGTTTGTAACTTCAGTGAATTCTAGCCCATGTGTGTGTGCGCGAGCATGTGTGTGTGTGTGGGGGGGGGTAAAAATCAATTTTCTGGTGGGGGGCAGCAGGAGACAATTGTCAGGTAGAGCAACTTGTTTTGTGTTTGCGTTTCTTCCAGGTTCTAGTTCAGGTCTCCCGTCCATCTTGTCTAAGGCCTAGATGGTTCCTTCCATTCTCATTCTCCTTCTGTGTCAGCCTTCCCTCTGTCCACCCCTCTCTTTTTTTTTTTTTTTTTTTTTAAAGATTTTTTTTTTTGGGGAATTGGGGGGATGGGAACAGTGCTGGGGAATTGGGGGAAGGAGAACAGACAAGTTGCTGTCGTTTTTGTTCTTCAATCTAGTTGTGGAGGACGTTGCTTCACTGGCCCAAGTTGGCACCATCATTGCGCTCTTCTCTGGCGAGGCAGATCAGTCGCCGGCTTCTGGACGGCCGCTCACTGCGGCTGCTGGCCGCTCACGCTGGCTGCTGGCTACACACGGTAGCCCATGGCAACCCACTGCCACAGGGGCTGCAGCCTACGCCGTCGCCGGCGACTCATGGCAGCCCAGCTCCAGGTTGAGCTGTTGTTCAGCATCTTAGCTGTGGAGGGCAGTGTCACTGGCCCTCATATGTGGGATCCGAACCGGGGCCCTCTGGTGTCCCAAGCCAGTTCTTAACCATCACGCCACTCGGCCGGCCCTGTCCACCCCTCTCTTGATAGGAGCCCACTTCCAGTAATCGAAGCTGACACCATGGTTTTCTGCTCAAATATGGAGGGCTTCTTCCATCTGGAATTCAATTCATTGAGCCTGCCTTGTATCCACTGCGCTTTGTTTATGACACAGAATATTGTGATTTTTATTGTGTTTGCGTTTCTCTTGTTGTTGACGTGGAAGCAAGGGTTTCTACATGAGCTCTACTTCCTGAGAAGAATGCCATTTACCTGCATCCGTATTAGACCCAACATAATGTCGATTCAAGTACGTGAAGTACAATAAAAATTAAGAGAATTCTGTTTATCAAAAGTTAAAAAAATGAATATGCTTACCCAATGGGAAATTCCAAGTATCTGTGTGCCTATTTCTCTATTGCTGTACAAATACTTCCCTGTCTATATTACTGCAGCTTTAGCATAAGTATTGATGGTTGTTTGGGCAAGATCTCCCTTTTTTTTCTTCTTCACAAGTGTCATGTTTTTTCTTGGCACTTTATGAAAACACCCATTCCTTTAACTTGGTTGATATCAATGGTATCTTAAGAGGATGCTATAACTACATTAATTTATACCACAATACAATGGCTAATAACCTTCTAAAAGCCTTAATATTTTTTTTAAAAACTATTATCCCAAATTAGACTCAAATTAATGAATTTTCAGGTAATTTCACAAAAATGAACTAATGCTTCTTAGTCAAAGATTATGTGTATGGTTGAAACTTACACTACAGGTAGTTTTTCTGCCTCCACATTTTTGTTTATGTACTTACGTAAGAGATAATTCTTTATTTCCTATTTATCAATAAAAACTTATCTCCCATTCAAAATCCTGATTAATATTTAGTACTATTATTCCTTCTGTTAAGACTCTAACACATATCGCTCATTTCTATGAATGTGTATTGACTTTTAATTGTGTAATTTTGTTAAGTATGTTATCTTGTTCTATAACTTTTTCACATATCTTGAATCCTGTATTATGAAATTTTGGGTTGCAAGTCAGAAATCCAACGCAGAATACCTTAAGCGTGAAAGTAAACTTATTGGCTGATAGAACCAAGCCACAGAGACAGCAGTGGAGAGTGTTTCAGTAACACAAGCTGGAGTTTGGAGTTTAAACAGCATCAGCTCTCTCTCTTACTTTTTCTCTCCAGCTTTCTCTCCTCATCCACCTCCATCCCTAGTCTAGACTTCCATTTTCGTATTTCTGACTCAGATGCTTCTGTGTAATGGGGAACTTGTCTGGAGTTATATCTTAACAGCTTATGATCCTAGAAGAAAGAGCTGTTTCACGCTCATCTATAAATTCAAGGAAGGTTCTGATTGTCCCAGTTTGGGTCACATATTCACCTCTTTGACATTATGACCAAGAGGATATGCAACTCTCTTTAGCTCCATCTGAGATGCACTCCTGTCTTTCGCTGGAGAATGAGATAGGCTGGTGCTGAGTCCTTGGATTTGCAACCCACCTTAACCTATCAGAACCCTGAGGGTCCTGTGAAGTAGGCACCAAATATTGTGTGTGGGGGTGGGGGAGGGGGAGTTGGAGGTGAGACTGTCCTTGATATCACCCAAGAAAGAGGAGGAACTCTGGGCAGAGGAAAACAACAGCAATCTCCTGGAAAGCAGAAATTATAACATATCCATTAATGTCTTTTGTTCCCGCTCCATTTCTTCTCTGAACAGAAATAATGGTTTTAGGGTCCTCTGACAGGAAACGTCTGTGGGCTAAGCTTACTGGTGAAAGCTATAGAGTTTTAAAATATATTCATAAGAAATGTTGCTTTGTTTTGTTTTGTTTTGCAATTATGTTTGGACTGAATTGAAATGATGTTGTTTTCTGTTTTTTTTTTAATATTGGTGAGATAGATACCAGTGTTAAAAAATCAGTGAAAGATAGGATGTTTAGAGGATGATGTAAAACTGTTGAGTTGAGGCAGTTAAAGGTTTATATCTATAAGCAACAGAGAATAGGAAAGTATATTTATGTTACTGGTAGAGTTGGAATGACTTCTCTCTGTCTCCCCAAATCTTAAGCATAATTCCATGCATAACTTCTGCCTCTCCCTTTTAATCTTGGCAATCTGTGGAGTCCCAACCCTTAATTAAATTCTCCTTTGGCTGATCCTTTCCTGCTTATTTGTTTTTGTACTGCCACAAAGTAGAAATTGGATTATTGCCTTGAAATTACAAATTAATGTGAATTTTATTTCCTTAATCATTTCTTATAAATATGTCTAGGCTGTCTAAATTAGGTTCTAGAGTTTTCTACCCAAAGTGACATGCCTTCTGCTTCTCGTTAAATCTCTGTATTACCGATCATAGTTCTGTACACACACCCTTTTAGCTAACGTTTGTGGATAGTAAAGAACCAGAATGGAATGTGAAGAACTTCCAATAGGACATATCTTGTTACGGCTTTGAAAGTAGTTTATGAAGAAAGCATAATGCCTGCTAAATATGCATTCTTATATTTACTGTTGAAGATGTCAGGGCTTTACCATCGTCCATGAGGTCTGGAAAAGAAGAGGGTTCATGTGAGAGCCCTGATCCCTCAACAGACAGGAGAATTATGCACTAGAAGAAGTATATATAATAATCAGGGGAGAGGATGCTGAGTTCGCTTCCATAAAGATGCACTCAAGATAGTAGGGAGGCCAGATATTTCTCCTCTTATACTATTCAGGCTGGGATTACAATTTAGATTCTTTAGGGCTCATCTTAAATTATTTGGAGAAAATGGCAGGATATAATTATAGTTAGGTCTCCGTATCCATTGGGCCTCCATCCATGCATTCAACCAACTGCAGATCAACGTATGTGAAAAGAAAAAAAATTCTTTATACAATTTATGGAATCAATGTGGAGCTTTGAAAGTTTTTTTTTGGAAGTGAAAACTTTGATGTTATGAGTGCTACTGTGAATTCAATTAAGGCTAAATTCGAGATCATTTCTTATGTTGTTGTTTCAAAATAGTATATTTTCGTGAGATTCAGCATGATGATAAAACAATGTAATTCCTAAATTAGAAACCTGTGGACCGGAAATATACTTGGAATTAGTTGTCATACAGACATAATTCATAATTGCATCTGCATTCATTTTTAATTCTTGCTGTAACATATTACCACAAGCAACAAGCTTGCCACAACTAGCTTAAAACAACACACATTTATTTTCTTATAGTTCAGTAGGTCAGAAGTCTAACACTGTCTCACTGAACTAAAATCAAGGTGTGGGATCGCTGTGTTTCTTTCTGGAGGCTCTGGTGGCAAACCTGATTTCTCGCCTTTTCCAGCTTCTGGAGGCTGCCTGAATTCTCTGAGGTGTCTCTCTCCCTCCATCAGTATAGCATCTCTGCCCCTGCTCCTCTCACCACATCTCTCTCTGACCACATCTGGAAAAGGTTACCCACTTTAGGACCCATGAATTTCAGTGGGGTCACTCAGAAAATCCATGCTAGGGTCCTCAACTTAATCAAAACTACACAATCCCTTTGCCATGCAAAGTAACATAGTCACAAGTTTTGGGTTAGGGAGTGGAAATCTTTGCGGGGGGAGGGGACAACACTCTGCCCACCACAGCATCCAAATAAACCACGGTATCCTACCAACCCAAATATAAACTTCCATAAAGACTTTAATGTTTAACAGTCTCCCAGTTGCAAATGTGCCAACGATACTAAGTGCTATAAAAGCACGTTTTAAGGGCCAGGAGAGTATATAGCAGCGGTGACTCCTGGAAGAGGTTTGAGCTGAAGATGGGTGGAAGATAGAGAAGCCAAGATCGCTGAGTGTGTAGGCTGCAGGCCATGATGCTTCCAGCAGCTAAGAGGAGACCAGTGTGAAGGACGTGTAATGAATACAAGGAAAAGTGGCACGATCTAATACCAACGGCACAAGCAGGGACCTGATCAGACAGGCTTTTCAGATGAACTTTTTAAAAAATCTTAAGTGCAGCAAGAAGTCATTGAAGGGCTTCAAGCAGGGAGAAAACTGTTTTCATCAAATTTGGGTTTTTGTAAGATGATTCTGGCCTCACTGTGGGAAATCGGTAGGGAGGGATAAAAGTGGGTACAAGTTATGAAAACTGTGGCTACAAGACACTGTGGACTCATGATCTACTCTTAGAGTCTCAGATCACCTTGATAAGACTCAGGTCTTCTCATACAAATCTGTTTTTCTTTAGTATCCTCCGTGGGAGTCAATAATCATCTGGTTCTAGGAGCCAAAACCTGGTGTCATCCATGATCTTCCCTCTTCTCACATCCCAATAGCCTGTCCCATCAATTTGCCTCCCAAATAGCTCTTGAATCTGTACCCATCTTTCCATCTCCACTGCCAGCACCCTCATAAAGACTACTCTCATTTGTTGTCTAAAATCTTGTAATAGACTTTTTTTTTAAGATTTTATTGGGGAATTGGGGAAGGGGAACAGACAAGTTGCTGTCCTTTTGTTCTTCAGTCTAGTTGTGGAGGACGTCGCTTCACTGGCCCATGTTGGTGTCATCATTGTGTTCTTCCTGGGTGAGGCAGATCAGTTGCTGGCCATTGGACAGCCGCTTACAGCGGCTAATGGCAGCTCACGAAAGCTGATGCCAGCTGCCGGCCAGCCCCACTGCAGCCTACGCCATCTCAGGCAACTCACAGCAGCCCAGCTCCAGGTTGAGCTGTTGTTCACCATCTTAGCTGTAGAGGGCACAGGATCACTGGCCCTCATGTGGGATCCAAACCAGGGCCCTGCTGCTCAGAGCTGGCGTCCCAAGCCAATTCCTAACCAACTTTTAACTGATCTGCCACAAAAATTCTTCTCTGCTCTATAAACTATGCTGCATCCAGCATAATTTGTCAAAAGCACAAAATGTATTGAAACCCTTCTACTGCACCTTACATTTCCCAACCTCCTTCATATGAACGCACAACACACAAACACACACACACACACACACACACACACACACACATTTGCACATTTAGAGTCCATGGGTGTGCTGAATAGTTTTTCATAGTAGAGCTTTTTCATGTGCCAGTTTCTTAGTCTCTCTGTCTAGACTGTTCTTCTTGGGCCTAGATAACTTTAACTCTCTTCCATATCACAGTTAGAAGAGTATTTCCTCGGGAAAGCATTTCCTAATACCCTGTCTTCCTTTTATACCCTCGCTGAACAGTAATGTGGGTGCCTGGACCCAAGCCCAGGCGAATCTGATTTTGAAGCCATGATTTTAATCAGTAAGGTACCCACCGCTCTCCAACCTAAGTTTCCTTCTCCAGTGTCTCATAGTTCATGAAAGGCTACGCCATCAAATACATAATCTGTTTTCAATTTTATTTTCAGCAAGAACACGAACCTACAGAGCAAAAACCTGACCATGGTTGAATATAAGGATGGGTTTTCTTTCCCAGAAAGTAATTTAATGTTGAATAGTTTTTGTTTATACCCCAAGCGGACACTTGATAAATGAGAATCTGTAAGGATTATCGAAGTTCTGCTTTAAGGACAGATATGCCAAGCGTATTCGTTAGCATGGGTAGGTACTGCCTGGAATCTGCACTGAGAGAGCTCTCCCAGCCATTAACCTTCATGGGAAAAACTGTGAGCACAATAGGTAACTTTGCACGTCATCTTGGCAAGTGAAAGAATAAGAAAGAAACCTTCTGTTCTTGGAGAAAAGAGGTGAGATGTACTAATGAGGCAGCTTCGAGAGGTTTGCTTTCTCCCTGTTTGTGCCATGTGATAGATAAAAAGGCCTCCTGTCTCCAAGGCTGTCACTCTATCACCCTTCACAACACTAAATTCACTTAATTTTTTTTTTCACTTTAACAGCTAGGGATGTTATCACTTACACTGAGGTCACTGAGAGGGTAATACTACTCTTAGTGACGCTAATGAAAAGGTACAGTGGTGACATGAGTTAATTGCATAGTTACCACACAATTACCAATTTATGCTGTACTGGTGTTAACAGAGAATGGGAGAGAGCTGGCGTTCTGTGTCCTGAGTACTGCCTGACATAAACGAACAGTGCTCGGCGGTGTGTGCCATTTTCACGAACAGGTTTATTCATATACATAAAGACGATTAAGAAAATGGATGCTTTTCCGTATTTATGGGCCTGGTGCTGCTTAAAAATGGACCTGAAAACTGCTCTTTCTTTCCTTTTTTAAGAGATTTTATTGGGGAATTGGGGAAGGGGGACAGCCACGTTGTTGTTCTTCAGTCTTAGTTGTGGAGGGCGCAGCTAGCTCAGCTCCAAGTCCAGTCGCGCCGCTCAGCTCAAGGTGCCGTGTTCCATTAGTTGCGGGTGGGCGTAGCCACCATCCCATGTGGGAGTCAAACCAGCAGCCTCGTTGTTAAAGAGCGCATGCTCTATCCCCTCAGCCATCCAGGCGGCAGCTCAGCTCAAGGTGCCGAGTTCAGTCTTTAGTTGTGGGCAGGCATAGCCCACCATCTCAAAAAGGCAGTCTTGTTAGGAGCACGTGCTCTCACCAGCTGAGCCATCCTGCCACCTGTTGGCAGCTCAGCGGCAGCGCAGCTCGGGTACAGCTCACTGGCCCATGTGGGAATCAAACCAGCAACGCTGTTGCTCAGAGCTCACGCTCTTGAGCAAGCTCTTTTTTTTTTTTTTTTTTTTTTTAGCTGAGCCATCCTGCCACCTGTTGGCAGCTCAGCGGCTGCTCAGCTCGGGCCGCAACTCGAACCGCTGTTGCTCGGAGCTCAAACTCTTGATCAAGCTCTTAACCAGCTGAGTCACTCGGCCGGCCCCAGGGAATCTTTCTTTGAACTCTTCCCCCTTTCATCATTGAGATTTCAAATACCTGGTTGGTAGAATTTTTTTTAAAAAAATGAATGTCCAGCTACAAAAAAAGAGCTGTTTTACTTCTGAACACAAGCTTACATTTATTTGACTTAGGTCTTCTCTAAGTGAAGCATCAGATGATAAATAAAGACAGAGGGAGAAATGGATTAAGCTACATGGACTCAGTTCCCATAACAGAAAAAAGGACATTAAAAAATTTGTTGGTTGAAAGTACATCTGTTTTACTAGTATTTGATTAGCTCTTTACTTTCACCTAATTTTCAGCGTCTTCATATGTGTTTTATATTAACATTTTTAAAAGTCCCTGGAAAAACAGAAAAGCCTATTTTTTGTACTTTTTAAATCAACTTCATTGAGGTGCTATTAATATATGATCGGACTGATTTATTTGAAGGGCACAAAAATACACCAGTGATAAAACAAGGTTTGTTTGGTGGCTCTCCGAAGAATGGCTTCAGTTAAAGCTAGAAATTAATTGCTTCTATAAAGACATTCAGAACATCTCTAAAGTCGCCTCTTGAGGAATTTTACTGTGAACGCCAAGCAGAGTCCATATCTTACCTATCACAGATGAAGAGGGAACGTTAGAACAAATTCTGTCAAAATAATTTCATGCTGAACAGTTTTCAGTTCTAGCCAAACATTACTTACACACGTTTGCTGATAATGAAGCACAATAAACAGAGTGATAAGAATAAAAGTGATGCATTCTTGGCATTTATCAATCAAAAATATGCATTAAATACAAGTTACTTGTCGAGAGTAAAGACACAGTAACGCACAGGATGGACATAGTTCCTCAAATTTGTTTCTTCACCTTTCTTTGATTTTTGTAAGCTGTTGAATACCATGTACTAAGTCAATTCCTGCTTCAGCTAAGTAGAGTTGATTGTGTTCTTGGCATGCTAACCAGTATAGCTCCGAATGCTTTCTTTTCTATTTGCATGGTCCCAAAGTATTCTCTCTCTCACTGAGTATGCCTTGATTGCTGATTCAGTATATTTCCTACTCTGTAGAGGACATATAGGATGATTTCCCATTTCCCATGGATGGGAAAAGCAATTTTCCAATTGCTTAGGAGCTGAATGGAGTACAGAAAAGTGACTTCCATTATGCTTGTCTTTCAACTGTTTCATGCTGCTAGTTACATAGGCTGCAAAAGGATATTAGAGTTAATACTGGTGTGTGTCGGGATTGGTTAGATCAGGTTCTCCAAGGTGGTCAATGGACCAATAGCATCAGCATCATTGGGGAACGTCTTAGACATGCAGATTCTCGGGCACTTCCCCATACCTACTGAATCAGAAACTCAAAAGGTGAGTCCCCAACCTGTGTTTTAACAAATCTTCCACGTAATTCTGATGCACACTTAGTTTGAGCAACTGGGCTGATGTATGCTCAGATAATAAACTTCTTATGACTTCATATACCAGAGGTTCATTTCTTGCCTGTGCAGGATCCTTTTTGTGTGTCACCTAGCTGCTCTCTTCTATGATGTTTTCACTTCAGACCCCAGGCTGAAGGAACATTGCTGCCACCATTCTAAGGGGGACAGGACCTGGCCTGGAAATACCCATGTCACTTCCATAGAATACCTCTCTTTCACCTACCACCCAGGACGGTGTCTTCCTCACCTGCCCGGTGCCGAGTGAGCTAGGTTTATCTTTTCCTCATGGAGTTGGGAAATATTTGAGTCTTCCAACTCTATGCATCTCCTAAATTTTTCTATTCCCTTTCACTTCTACATGTAAATCAGACAAATCAGTTTTTAAAAATCATCTTTTTTTTTTTTGGTATTATCCTGCCAAATATAGCCAACAGCAAAACATATTGATTCTAACATCTACTTTCTGAAGGTGTTTCCTGGCACTCAAGGTAACTAGGTATATAACCTAACTTTCAAGTTAATATAATCAACAGTTTGCCAAATGCTTGACTGAAACATTTTATTTGCGGGTGTGTTTCAGTCTGCTGTCTGTGCCATGCCCTACTTTCTTACAACGTGCACAAAATGAACTCGAAATCAATGAAAGGCTTGAATGCAAGACCTGAAATCATAAAACTCCTAGAAGAAAACATAGATGGTCAGCTCCTTGACATCGGTCTTGGCGATAATTTTTTGGATCTTTGGTGATAATTTCTTGGATAATTTTTTTGACTCCAAAGGCAAGGGCAACAAAAGCAAAAATAAACAAGTGAGACGACATCAAACTAAGAAGGATACCTCTCCATCCAGGAGCATAACCCTGTCTACGCACCGAGAAGCCTGAGTTAGGCCACGAAAGAAAAGCCACCGCGTTCCTCCAGCTCTTTTGTAAGAAAAGCGTCACTGGAGTGTTTGATGCCAAGCACCTGGAGGCAGGAGCGGAGCCACGCCTCTCATTCAGAAATGGAATTGGGATCCAGGATGGAGGAAAATGAGTAGTTCCTGAAGAAGCTGGGCAGAAAGGCGGTTAGCAAGTGTCTAGATCTGAACAACGGCCGATTCACAACAGCGGACTTGAGGGAAATGATTGCTCTGCTGCCGTATCTCCAAGACTTGGAAAAACTGGGTATTTCCTGGACTGATTTCAGGGTTGGAAGGCTCCATGCACTCGCCCAGCAAATGCATCTTGTCAGCAAGTTAAAAATCCTGGGGCTGGGGAGTTGCAGACTTATAGCCTTTGATGTTGTTGGAGCCCCGGGGTGAAGCACTTAAAGCCGTCTTTGAACTCGAGGACCTGAAATTGTCCTGGAGTAGTAAAGTGCGGGGAAACACACCTCTGATCCTGCAGAAGTTCAAGAAGTGCGCAAGATCCAAACCCAGGAGGTTGTGGATTGTGCCCTCACATCAGAAGACTAAGAGTGTTTGAGTTATTCACGTCCATGATCACAAACGAGTGTCAAATATTGGATGCTGCTTTGAGATACCTGGATGCGATGAGGAAACTAGACCTTTCCTGCAGCGAGGAGGAGCTGGGAGAGGTTTGGAAGACTCACCAGCACAGTTGGCCACATGGAAGCATCTGGAAGTCCCGGACCTTAACCAGTGCTCGCTAACAGCATATGACGCGGGGTCGCCGACCCAAGTGATCCCTGTACTCTTGAGTCTTCAAAACTTGGATTTATCCCCCAACAAAAAGATGGGCTGCTCCTTCTGAAACCTGCAGAGCAGGTTCCGATTTTATCAGCATTGGAGGGATGACGAATCACCAAACATGCTTTAGAAGGTGACACTTTTACTGCCCTCACTGAAGCCTCCATTCACCTCCCTGCTCTGGAAACACTCAGCCTTTCTTGACATTAAGTCTGAAGCTGCCCCTGAAAACACTAAAGCTTTAAACGCCCCTTCAAGTGCTGAGGCTGAGCTGTTGTTCCCCAGTGACAGAGCACGTGGCTCTCCTGGCATCGGTAGTATAGACAGGTCACCTGCCCAGGCCACGGAAGCTGGACCTGAACTATAATAACAGCATCAATGAGGAAGGATGGGCCGTCGTCATCACCTGTGGCTTCTCTAAGTTATCAGGGCTGGACGTTAGTTTTCGGCCATCAAGTTTTCGGGACTGTGAACAACGGTTTAAACACTTGTTATGTGCTGTGTGTGACCAAACTTCCCGAGATCACTGACATAGGAAGGAAAAGATAGATCCTCCCAGCTTCACAGGAGGAAGAACTAGGACGCTTGGACCAAGGTCACAGAGGCAGCATGCACATTGACCATGATGGGTTTCAGTAAGCTGCTCTCCTAAGGCTCAACTAAGCTATGAACCGCTCTCCAGAGGAGGCAGAGAACATGAACGAGTCACAGTGTAATCAAAGGGGTATCAACTTCTGGCCATTTCATAGGATTTATGTTACAAGAGATTTGTAAATATACAAGTATAATAATCTAATATGGGCATGCCTTTATTCTCTCTCTTATGAAAGGAGGGTGACATTTTTGACGAATTTTCATTTGTTTTGGATATATAATTATTTCACTTACTGTTAGAAGGCTTGCCAAAAGTGTTTAGATTCTGGTAATGCATCTCTTTTTTTTTTTTTTTCTTCTTTGCCCTGGTGTTTTTGCCTTTTCTTTTCCTACATGTTCAATGTTCTAAATATAGGTGTGTGTGTGTGTGTGTGTGTGTGTGTGTGTGTGTGTGTACAAATGCATGTGTGGGCATGAAATTCTAATGTAAAAGGCACTAGCTGTGTAATAGTTTCCTGTTACCTTACTATTATATGTATCTTAATGTGGTCTACTGACATTTTTACCAGAAAGTATATCCTTTAATGGTTTATTATTTTATGTCCTAGTGCCTTATATCTCAGATATAAACCATGAACACTAATAATGTTGGCTGCCACATAAAGCTTAGTAAAAAATGGTCAAAAATTCAAAACCCAGTATCAACACATCTTGTTAAAATAAAGCAAAATATTTTATTGTTAAAATAAGCAAATTAACATATTAAAAAATAGAGGTGGCACAGAGGGGGAAACTAGCTCTGTTGGAGTCGCCCCCATGGGAAGGGCTACTGGGAAAGATCCATTATTCATAGAAAGATCAATGTTGGAAAAATGAGTAAGTGTTCACCCGACAGATAAGAAAGTAGAGGGCACTCCAGATGCAGGTGGCAACAGGTGTAAAGACACAGAGGGAAGGGAGGGTGCTGTGCTCAGGAACAGAAGCCAGCTCGCAGCGGCGACGTTGCTGGACGAGAAGGAAGCTTGGAGCAGCTGGAAGACACAGGTCACGTCAGGAAGGACCTTGAAGCTGAGGGGAAGCGACTAGCAGTGTTAAAATAGGCGACCATGTAAATAAATATGTGCTTTGAAAGCTCTCCGAGATGCTGTCGGGGAGCAGGAATGCATAAATGCCTTCAGGGTTCCTAGGTGGCGCCGCAGGTGTCGAGTCGCGCTTGACATTACATGGAAAGTTCTGTGTGTTCTTCTGAGAGAGAAACCATATACTAGCCTGCTCGGGCTACTATACCAAAAGCCACAGACCGGGTGGCTCAAAGGACAGAAAATTATCTTCTCACAGTCCTGGGGGCAGAACTCCATGACCAAGATGTCGGCAAACTTCGTTTCTGGTGAGGGCTGTCTCTTCCTTGCTTGTTAGACAACCACCTTCCTGCTGTGTAGTCGCATGACATTTTCTTAATGAGCGCACATGGAGGGAGGGAGTGGGGGGAGAGAGAGAGAGAGAGAGAGACAGAGACAGAGACAGAGACAGAGAACAAAACCTCTAGTATCTCTTCTCACAAGGACATTAATCCATTTGGATCAGGGCCCACCCTTATGACCGATTTTCATCTTATTTGTGTCATGGATGTGAAAGTTAATTAAGACCTGCAGCCAGGAAGTTAGAAAGTTAAGGGGATGCATAGAATGGAAAGACTTTTTTTTTTAATGTTATTGAATGAGATACTGACAGGTTAAACGAGGTTAAAATACAAGCGATGGGGAGCCACTACTGTTGCCCACCCAGCACCTTTTCTCCTGTGCCTCCTTACTGTAGTGGATTGGGAAAAAATGGCCATCGTTTTCTCCCATCCTTATAAGCAATGTCACTGTGCCATCCTCCCATCAGGAAGTACAATCTCGGGGCCGGCCAAATGGCCCCGTTGGTTAAGAGCTCACTCCAGAGTGCAAGCTCGGAGCAACAGCGGTTCGATGCCCAGCCCCAGCCTGAGCTGAGCTGCCAATAGGTGGCAGGATGGCTCCGCTAAAAACAAAATAAAGTAAAGGAAATACAATCTCTCTCTCCACCCCTTGAACTCTGGCTTGGCCGTGTGAATGTTCTGGCTGATGGGACATTAACAAACATCATATAAAGAGATGCTTGAAAAGCACTAGAGCACTGGGCCTTGTCTTCTGTTGCTTCTGAGAACACCAAGACCATGGGAAGAAGCCCTCGCCTCCTGGAGGGTGAGAAGTCCCATGGAGAGAGAAGGAGGCCCAGCCATCTCAGATGAGGTCCTAGACATGAGCATGAGACCATCTCCGATCATCCAGCCTCAGCCTAACCATCTCAGACCTGTCGCCCGTCCCCCCCCCACCCACAAAGAATTGTGAGACATAATAATTATTGTGTTTTTAAACCACCAAGTTCTGAGGCAGCTTCTTACACTGAAATCCAGTTTACTAGTATGTGCTTATTACCAAGACCCAAAATCAGATACGTGTTGCTTGGCAATCTAGCTGCCAGAGATACCTTCCTGTCACACGTAGTTGCAGACGGCACCTTTGTGAGCCAGTTGTGGCCAACAAGGCATAAACGTGAATGGCTGATTGGCGTTTCAGCGTGAACCCGTCTAAAGGGAGGCGATTCCAATAGTTGGCAGGACCCTTTGGTCCTTTGCTCCTGCCTGGAATGCAGATAAAATGAAGGAAGCGTATTGTAACCAGGAGAATGAGAATCCCACACTAGGATACAGGACAGGATGGTAGAAAAAGCTTGAACTCTGATGACATTGTTTAGCTGTTCTACCAGGTAGGAGCTACTTACCTCCAGACATTTTGTTGTGTGAGAAAAATAAAACCCTCACCTTAATCCACTGGAGCAGACGGACTGAAATATTAACTCTGGGTCATGGAAAAGGGGGAGTCACTGGAGGCTTAGGCACCTGGGTGAAGAATGGGGCCATTAATTAATCCAAAAAGAAGAGCAAGTTTGGGAGGGACATAGTAATTTAGGGGAATATTGGAAATACTGAATTTGAAGTGCACGTGAAAAGAGACACTATTTAAAAGGTGGTTGGCACCCCAGCACTCCTATAGTTCTGATACTTAGGAGAAAGTTCTGGATTTGAACATAATTTAAGAAATCAACAGCCAATTTTGTGGTTAGGGGACATTGTTAGAGTGCGTGGCGTCACCCAGGAGGAGCCGATAGTGTGAGGAGAAAGTAAGTCTAAGAGAAAAATCGTAGGAAATATCAGTTGTTGTAGGATGGTTGGAGCCAAGTGGTAAGAAATACAGATAAAATGTTTAAGAGGGTTAGACATTGACTGGTGAACTTAACTCAAGGGATCAAACACCTGTTTCTTAGATTACCTACCAGGAAACCACGAAGGTCCCCTCCAAGTAACAAAAGACAGCTTGTGGTGGGTAGAGGAAGGAGAGCAAGGTGTTGCTAAAGAGACCATAAGTCACCCTGGCTAGAGATTCCTGGCTGCAAAGGACAAAAAGTAGGGTAACACCAGGAGGGGACACTGCAAATTCGGTTTCTTTTTAGAAAACATTTTTAGTTTGTTGGTAAGACTTGAACATATTTATGGCCTGCAGGGAAGGAGCTGCTGGAGAGGGAAAGTTTAAAGATCTAAAAGAAAAAGAAAAAAAAAGAAAAAGAAAAAAAGAATTGCTAGAACAAAGCCAGAGCTAGGCAGGAAAGGTGGGATCAAGAACACAGGTGGAGGGATTAACCCGGAATGGGAGTTGAGTCGTCTCTTCCTGTGACAGCATCCATATTTCTTCCTGAGAACGGAAGGAGCACTTAGGCACACGTGGATATGCAGGAGAAACAGAAAGGGCCTGACTGCGGTAGCCTGCAGCTTTTATCTGATGTTTGATCTTGATCGGAGGTGTGCGAGAGAGCAGGAAGGCACAACTGGTGACATCGCTTGTGAGCATTAAACGGTGGCACTTAATCCTGAGCCTGCTGCTGTCTGTCCGCTTTCGAAAGCATTCATATTCTTAAATTCATACCTACATAATATGGTGCGACTTAATAATTAATATTTCCAATGTTGTGGACTGAAAAAAACAAAACAAAACAGAATAACACCTTTGGTCCAAGGCTGAGCCTTTCCCTGCAGTTGCTAAAATTATCAATATCCTTCTGGAAGTAAAAGCTTGCTCTCACAGCATGGAGAGCTACGGAGAGAATTTGAATATATTTAATTGTGATGATTTAAGAGTCTTGACTCTTGAACTGGCTCAGATTTATGAAGTAGCTGTCCTGAAAAGAGGAGGATAGTTTGCATAATTCGAGACGGGAAAAATATGTTCAGAACGTATATACGTTTTGTTTAGGAAACTATATTTAAATTTAGAACCAGGCAAGGAGGAACGATAAGTCAGCTGACAGGGCCGGTTCAGTTCAGGGATAATTCTATGGCAGTATGTTGGAGGGCTTTTCCAGGGCCGTTTGGCTTAGCATTGGTAACTCCACTACTTGAAATTAAAGTACAAGTGGGCATAGACTGTAGAAGAAATCTACAGTAAAGGTTTGCATGATAATTTGCCAAAAATTATACTAAACCGATGAGGTAAGTGAATGGGTTATTTACTTATGGCCATATATTTTTCTTAGTACTTGATTTTTACAATGAGTGGTAATTACCTGGGTTTTATTCCTTTCATTCAGGTGTCTGATATTTTGCAGACCAAATTTAAACATTCAAACAAATGTTTTGTGTGGATCTAGTTCACATCTCTTCTGTCCCATGGCATGAATTACATTTTGCCTCTTTTCCATGCACTCGCCACCTTCATGGTTTTCATCCTCAGTTTCCTCACTTATAAAATGGTATTAATAATACAAACCTTCTGAGGTTTCTGTAAGGACTCAATGTGCTAGCTGATTAAAAGCCCATACAACAATGCCTGGCACATTGTAAGCAAGCCAAAAAAATGTCAGCTATCGTTAGAATATGGTGATGATCTTAATGATTATTTCACTCAGCAATCTGCTCAATATTTTATAATGTGAACCTTAAGGGAATGTAGTTTAAATTGCCATAGCCAATCAGATTTTAACCTACCTGTTTTTGACTTTTGAAGTCAATTTTTGTAGTATAATACTTGTAACAAGGCATCAAAAGCAATGAACTTTTATGTAATTCTCTCTCTCTCTCTCTCTCTCTCTCTCTCTCTCTCTCTCTCTCTCTCTCTCTTTTCCTTCCTTCCTTCCTTCCTCCTTTCCATCCTTTTTCTCCCCTCTCTTTCTCTCTGTCTTGCAAAACAGAGGATGGCTTTTGTGGCTATTTTAAGAGTTCAAATAGTAAGTGGATACTATTGTTAGGTTCCTTTTGAAGTTTTTTTTTTATTTGAATATTAACTGGATCCAAAACTGATAATGAATTTAATGCAAAAGAAGACCAACAGCATAAAATCTATGTGAAGAGGACATGCAGTAGAAAAAGGCTTATAATAAATCGATTATCTCAGCAAAGATCAGTGATCTTGATTCTTAAAAACAAAAGGAAATGGAGTGCAATCGAAAGCTTATGTTATAAAGCCCCTGACTCAAATTGTTTGTTTCCTTTCCTTTAGCTTTAAAATTACATTTTCTTTTTCAGTTCTTAGACTTGTCTTGGTTTATAAATAAGAATATAGCTAGATGCTCAGTCTTTTATGCACGTCTAGAACCAGCATTTCCTCTTCTGCCCACTAGATGGCAGGTGTAGGATTTTGAATAGCTTCAGAAGCTGTGTGTCAGCTCTTCTTATCTGCAACACTAGATGAGAAAACCGATTTGGTTCAAAGTAGGATATTTTTTAAATGAGTCTCTTTCTCTTTCTCCCCCCTCAAACTCCTACACATAGCTTTAAAAAGAAAAAAAAGAACTGGTAAAACTGGTAAAAGGGTATAGGGTTTCTAATAAGGCTTTTAGTTCTGTCTACAATTACAGAGTAAAACAACCACCCTATTGCGTATTTTCGTTATTGAAAAATTGTAAAACTGAAACCTAGCAACAAATCTTTACTTAACTAGCCGTGTAGTTTCATGTAAAACATTCAAGATATTTTTTCTTTCCCCTTTGGGCACATACAATCTAAAAGGGTCTGTTGCTTCTGTATAATCTCAGTGCTTTTATTTTCTCTCAGTGGAAGGTCCTGATGGCTCCATCCCTGTTATGCAAGGGGCAGTTAGAGATTACACTATAACTTGGTAATCAATTCCATTTTTTTAAAATTTATGATAGGAGATCAGTAGGGAAGCAGGAAACTTTTAAAAGATTCTTTTTTTTCCCCCTCCAATTTTAATGAGAATTTTTCTTTTTCCTGGTTTCAAATGAGGTTGAAATAACCGAATTTTCTGTTTGAACACATGGGCCTTTCCATTGAGGGGCCCAGGCCCTGGAAATGTGAAGGGTCAGTCTTTGTTACAGAGGGGTTCATTGCAGAGAAGGGTGTGTTCTGCGAAGACAAACAGGTCCCACAGATAGTTGCCAAGGGCACCGAATACATCTCTGCATTACACCTTGAACTAGCATGCTCATATCACCTCTCTTTTATTGCACGCACCATAAACGACTGTAAAAGTTTGCAACTCTTGCAGAGACCTTGACAATCAATACTTCAGCAGGAAATCTACAAAGAGAGGGAGTGGGGGAAAGAGTTCCAGCCTAGCAGTTTGCTTTTTTGGCACAGGAACCTTACGTTGACATTGACAATTATTGAAGGCTCGATTTTTCAGTGTTTCAGCCAGATGCGTAACATACTCAAAGCAGTTTCAATTTGGACGCCCAATCTGAAATCTTGGCTTAGTGTTTGTGTGAACAGATAACAGAGTCTGGGGACATTGCTGTGGCCTTATTCCCGTGGGCTTGCTCTGGATGCTGGGAGCTATGACTTGAATGTACTATAAGGACTAATTTTTATCTGGGTCCTTGTGTGGCTAAGCAGGGTGCCTAGTCCTGAGGGCCATGCCTGCAGCTTTTCACAGGTGTTTTTAAGCACCTGACTTCCCCAAAAGGGCCAGACAAGGGTCTGGACGTAGCTTTTTAGGGTCGACTCGGTGTTGGTACTGCTGGGGGTACACTAGTCAATCCCTTCTCCATATTCCATCTGCCTGTTCTTCTGATTTGTTTGACCACGTTAAATTCAAGGCATTAACAGTGGATGCCTTGTGACAAGTCCGACAAACCAAATAGCATAGAGGGTACCAAAGCTCGGGGGATCGGAGGGGCAGAGCTCGCTGGAGGCTCTGCGAAGGGCGTGAGAGGAGGCTGTGGCTCGGCGTTCCCGCTCCCAGGGGAGCCTGCAGCCCTATTGCCTGGCAGCCTGTGTCCTGGCTTCGGGCTGCGCTAGGGGGTCAAAGCCGGAGGCCCTGCACCCGAGGCCTAATGGCTTCCGGCGGTTCCAGCCCCACCCTGCTGGCAGGGCTGTTTCCTCGCTGGCTCCCAGTCCCGGTGACCAGAACCCAGGCCTTCCCTTCTGATGCATAAAACATTCAGCGGCCTCCAGGGAGTTTTTGACATTCTGACGGAGGCTGCTTTACTTGTGGTTCCGCCCCCAGGATCAAACAGCCCCAACCGTTGAGTTGGGGGACGCGCTTAGCGCAGCTCTGGACTCTTAAGTTCACCTGGGCCCCCTTGGCCGCTTCCCGTCTCAGGCCCTTTACATCCGACTGCCTTGGAGAGGTCACCGGGCTTTACCCAGATCTAGAAAGGGCCGGCAGGTGGAGAACTGGATGAGTTCTTGTTTTTTGTTTCTCCTTTCCTTTTTCCTCCTGCGTGTGCAGGCGCTTGAGGGTGAGCTGTATTCCCGATTGATTGCGCCCACGCCTAGTGGTGGCCAGCCCCAGAGTGGGTGCGACGGCGACGCCGCGGACCCAGGGCTTAACCAGGTCAGCAGGAGTGGGGCGCCTCTGCAGGAAGAGGGCACTTCCCGTTCGCATCTTGTGATAGTTTTACGCACAGGGCGAGGGACGTGGAATTGCCCTCGGAAATACGGTCTCTGGGTGCTTAAACCAGGAAGACCTGCTCCCTCGAGGCTCCGCGCGCCTGCCCGCGCCCCGCTCACCTCACCCCCCGAGCGCTCTGCCCGAGGCCGCTGCCCTTAATTAATAGTATCAGAAACGCTCGTGGGAAAACCCAGACGTATCGAGAAGATCTGGTGGCGCTGGGAAGAAGAAGGAAACAGAAGGTGTCAAAAAGGTGATCAAAGCGGAAAGGAGAAACACAGGCTGAATGAAACATTTAACAGGAAAGTGAAGTAAAAGGGTTTTTGACGCCCCGTTTTGTGTGCTTAGGTTTAAAGAACAGATGTGACATAAATGCATATGTGTATAATTTCCCCTAAAACACTAACTATTGAAACCGAACTTTATACTTCCAGAGAACCTTTTCCTAAAAACTTACCCTGATCTCTTTCCTTCTGGTAGCGCCCCCCACCCTCAGCATTAAGGGACAGCTCTCCATAGGGCACTTTTTTTTTTGATTTTCAGCATCATAAACTCATGCCATGAAGCCTCATCATAAATCAGTTTTAGGAACAATATAAGTGATGTTGTAAAGCTTGGTCAATTGACACTGGTTGATGTAGTAAAAAACTGCCTCGCTGGGAACCCAGCCATTTCCTCTTAATGCTGCTTATTTGTTTGTTTATTTATTTAGTCAGTGCAAACCACTCCCTTCGTGCTGCAAGCGGGTTGGCACTGTCACGTACGTAGACTCTTAGCGGTTTGTCTACATTGGACAAACGCGATGCTTCCCTTAGATAACAACGAAGCCTTAACAGAATTTGTATACTTCCTTGAAGGTACTGACATCTGTAGTCAAAATCCCCGTGGTGCTAAAATCCTCGGGCAAAGGTTCTACACATGGTGCCAACATAATTCTGAACACAGAACGCGTGCTCATTTCCTTGTCGGTCAGCGAATCTACCGCACATCGATGATGAAGTGAGCATCCCAAACCGAACCCACTGACATCGCGCATTAACGGCCACATAAGCTGGCGGACTAAAATAAGGTTTGTCCGGTGGGAACAACCGATGTCCGTTGGCATTAAAAGCTTCCGTGAAGGGGGGACGGAGAATTTCTGTCCTCAGACTTTGCAGCGTTATATGGGAACTACGTGCTTCTACTGTGGCATGCAATAAGACAGCCTTCGCTCTCCCGGTACCTGGAGATGTTTTTTTAAAGGGAATGTGCTCAGGTGATCTCTAATCAACATACCTATGGAAGATTTGCATAATAAACACGACCCGTTAATTGCTCTTCTTCCGCCTCAGCTCCACCTGGGCAGCTTCCGACCCGAGCGGAGGCTGCTTTCGTGACCTGGCTCTCGGTGCGCGTGGGCATGTGTATGGCTCCAGAAGGTCGATTTAAAGAAAATAGTATATGCTCTCTCCCCTTTGTTCTGATTTCTTAAAACAACCAACTACTTGTTTTTAAAAGAGCCTTTCGGCAAGCGATTCAGAAGGAGGAAACAGAAAGTTTAGTAAACCCGACCTAAAAAAGAAAAAAAGAAAAGAAAAAACAACCTGGCCCTTTGATCTGCCTGGCATATTGTTATTACAGGCTTCAGATAACCGCCAACCCCCTGGTCGGAAAAGAAAACCCTTACGGATTAGGTAACTGTGTATCTCATGAGGATAATTACTTGTTTGACCTAAAGTCACCCGTTCCTGAAACCGCGAAGTTAAATTGTTGAGAATTTTTTTTTAAAATTAAGCTACAGCTTCTAGCTGCATGACTTGGTTCGCAGAAAGCCCGACCCAGGTGGCCAGCTCCGCTCGATGGGTCTCAGCATCCTCCCCCCAAATGGGAAGCTCCAAGGGGTGCCGAGGTTGTGGGGGAGGAAGGCGGCTCCCCATCAGATGCACCTGTAAGGAGGCGCGTCATGGCCGAAGCCACAGGTGGCCGCGTTGGCCGGGGAGGCAGACCCAGGCTTCCTCTCCCCGGGACTCTTGGGGAGCACGGCGGCCACGGCGTCGGGCAGACGTGAGCCCCGGTGGCCCGAGGTGCAGTTTAACGGCATGGTGGCGGCCGCACTGCAGTCCCTGGAAACCTCGTCAATTCCCTCTAATAATGTTTCCGGCCCTTTCCAGGACCTCATTGGCTCTGAATTCTACCCGCATTCCGGGGTCGGCAGGCCCCCCCCCGCCCGTCCACCCCGGGGTTGGCACCGCCCTGACCGAGGCGCGACCCGGGCGGGCGGGGAGCGGACGGTGCCCGCGTCCCCGGGGCGCCGCTGGGCCTCAGGCCGCGGCGGGGCG
>NW_017731430.1:3028505-3150996 GCF_001890085.2 Hipposideros armiger
GGCTCGGGCCTGGAGCGTCGCCCCGAGTGCCGCGCTCCGGCCCCGGCTCCGGGGGGTTCTCCACGCAGAGACGCCTGGGGAGTGCGCATCTTCCGGGGACGCTGCTGGGGAGATGATATTAAAAAAATAATAAAATAAGATAAAAATAACTATGCATAGTTACATACATATGCACGACTAAGCCGCTCAGCCTCCGTTGGGGAGAAAGCGCCGTTGGAAGCGTGTTGAAACGCGGGGCTGGTTAAGCAGCCGTCGCTCTGAGTCTAACGGGCCGCGCCCGCGCGTGAGGAGGCCTCTGCCTCGACGGTCACGGGCGCCTCATACCTGCTGCTCCCCCAAAACCGCCCGAGGCCCCGCTGCACGGGCAGGCTCCGCTCGGCGTACCGTTGACAGCCCCGGGGTCCAGAAGCTCTCCACTGCATGGGAGGTCCTGACAACCGCACACCGCCATCACTTCCCGTTTTTGTGTCTTTAACTTTCTCCAGCTCCTCCTTGCACCTTACCTGCACCGTCCCTCTCTTCACGAGCATTTATTCACCGTTCAAAGAGTCTTCCTCTCCAGCGATCACCGCTTTTTCCATAGTAGTCCCGCTGTCCCCACCCCCTCCCCACACCTCCCTCTGTTTCCATTCACTGTGCAAAGCCTTTGATGGTGCGTTTGAAGTCAGTGGTCAGGTGTAGGGTTGGGGTCCTTTGTGGCACCATTTAGGAGGGGGCGGCGGAGAGGTGGGGCCGGTGCTGGCAACGACTCATCTTCCACTTTGCAAAGTGGAGGGGAAGTTGAGAGCCACTGGCTCTCTCCTCCCCGGATTTTTCCTGGCTCCACTTATAGGCCTACTACGTGCGGGATTATCCGCAACGTACTTTATGAAGGTAGAGTAATGCTTCTGCTAAAGTCTGTCTACTAGCATCTTCTAAAGCATTTTATTCTGCACTTGTGATGATAAGCATTTGGGCAGCACACATGGCCTCTAGGGCTTGAGAAGAGTTTTGTTAATTCCAGCATGTAAATAATTATTTATTTTTGAGTTCCCTGTTTCTTTTGAAAATTCTTGTTATTTCCACGAATTCTAAAAGTGCTACTTGCTTATAAAGCAACATGAAAATGATAGTAAGCTATCCAGTGGACCCCTTCTCTCTTCCTCTCCGTGTGTAACCACCATTGCTAGGTGGGTTTGTGTCCCTTCGTGAGTATAACCATAGGAATTTTTCTTTCAGTTTCAACAAATTGGACAAAGGTTCATAGATCAGCGTTCTGAAATTTATTTTTATTTAATTGTTTTCAAATATTTCTCTGTCAATATATGAAGGTTCTTTTTTTTTTTTAGCCTAGCTACCCAGTGTAGCCAGCCAATATCCCCCGAATATTCACATGAATTTTCCAGTTTCTTATGCTTACAAAACAGGGGTTCCTTGAATATCTGTGTACATTATCTTTGCAGGAGTACTGCTGGATATTTATTCTCAGAGGAGAATTGTTTACTTTTAATTTGATAACTATTGCCAAGATCCTTCCTAAGTACCCACTGCATATTGGCCATGCTCTTGCCAACACTGGATACTAAAGATGTCATTAAAATGTTGCCCATCTGAAAGGTGAAAAATTGTTTTCTCATTGTTGGAGCTGACTATTTGGAAATTATATAAACCAGCCCTGGAACACCTGACTTGGATCATTTGAGAATTTTGCTTTAAAAATATAATAAAGTGGAAAGGGAATTAACTGCATCTTAAAATGCCATCTTATTTGGAGCTTGTAGAAGATGCCACTGATTAGTTATTATCGGTCCATCTATGGGCTGTCTGTGTTGCAAACATGTGACTGTGGTGTGCCTACTAGTTGTGTTGTGATTTTGTGGCTCTTGTGTGTTTGCCACATTTATAATACAAAAGTCACTTCCTTGGGAATGAAAGCACAATTTTAAATGAGATAGCATAGCTTTGGATCCTTAAGAAGCTATAGATGCAAAACACAACCAACTGAGCACACAGTGATACCTGCTTGTGGAGTCACTTTGCTCCACCTTCCCATGGGAACTTGCACCCATTGATGTCAGGTGGCTAAAACGCAGATACAAGGAATGCTTCAGATATGGTTTTCTCTTATAGCTGAACAAGCTATTTAGGAATATTACACACACACATGTACTGGGGGGTGCCAAAAAATGTATACAAGTGGACACTTTGGTCAACGTTGTTTAAACCATAGTTCGCCCTAGTCATAAGTGTCTGGACGCTGATGGGAACCACTTTGAGCACCTCTTATAATGCAGAAGTCACACGTAACTTGTATTCATCTTTTGTCATCGGTATATATTGACTATTACAATTTTAATACAGTTTTCCTTTCTTAAAATGTGTATACATTTTTTGGCACCCTCTGTATGCAAATGTATACTATATATATATATATATATATATGTATAATATATGCTTATACTTATTGAATCTTTAATATGTGCTATATACTGTTCTAAGCCATTGTCATTTGACTTAGAACAGATGTGCATTGTTTTAGATTCTTTAAACGAATCTATGCAGTTCCTACGATTAGTCTCCTTGTTTTCAGATGGGAAAATAAAGCAGAAAGCAATATAAAAACTTGGCTAACTAAGGTCACCCATCTCTACAAGACAGAAATCTAGAGATTCAAATCCAGGCTCTGTGGTTCTAGGAGATGGCGTCTTCCCATGGTCGTTGGTTACTCTCTGCACAGGGGTGCCCAATGAGGGAGAAGCGAGGACCAGAACTTTAACCCAACCCCACAGCCTACGCCGTGTCCCCTGGCTCTTGGCTGGGTATTCCCTGGGCAAGGCATGTATCTAGGTCACAATGCGTCTGTAAGGCCAGCAGCACCCAGCTCTTGGAGTATCAGGAGCTACACGTATATGCATTTGAATGCTGATGAAGTACCTTTGAAACTCAGTACCTTCTTGCCCATTCATCGTGGGTACACCTTAAAGAACGGGGTGCTTACTGCCTGTACTTCCTACCTTGTGTTTAATCCAGGATGGCGCAGGATGCTCTCTGTGTGGGGAAACCTGTGTGTTCAATCAAGGTGGTTTTCTAGAAAACTCACGAGGAGTTCATTTTGTATTTTTTCGTGATTCTCTTAACATTGCGGGGGGCGGGGCGGGCATGAAGGTCTTTGAGGATGTCTAACTTATGGCATATAAACCAAGAAAAAAGGCTTTGTTGCCACATAGGGAGCTTTATATCCCTGCTTAGCTACGTACTGAAAGGGGGTCAGAGGATGGAGGGTTTGAGCAAGTTAACCTCTTGGAGGCCCACGTGCCTCATTTTTTAAGGGTATGTGATTATAGTTCCTATCTCGTAGAATTGGTATGATGACCACCTATGTTAATACATGAAAACTTTTCCAACAATGCCTGGTGTTGATCGAGGACCCAGTGTAGGCCCTGTGTTGCTGCACCTAATTGTGACAGAATAAGATAAAGCATCTCAGACGCAGCTTGACTTGTAGTAAGTTCTTAATGAGCTTCTAAATGAGTAAGTTCTAAATGAGCGTCCCTCATTTTTCATTGATCTCTCTAGAGAAATTACACAAATACATTGCATATGATTTCTAGAGCTTTTGGGCCCCTCGAGACCTGGCCAAACCCCTCATAGGCCTTGGAGATGCCCTGAAGCATAAGACAGTCATAGCCCCGGGCTTCGTGGAGTTTTGAGCTCAGCAGTGTAGACACAGCTCATCCGGCACATTTTTCAATGGTTAGACCATGGGCTTTGCAGTCGCTCAGCCAGTGTGCAGCTGTCAGCTCTGCCCTCTGCCAGCGGTGTGTCCTGAGCAAGTGGCTTAATGTTTCTGTGCCTCAGCTTAAAAAGTTGTAAAATGAGAATACAGTCCTTACTCTCAAAGTATATGTGGATTAATCCTTGTGTTATTTGAACCAAGCATTTCAGTTGTTGAATGTTTGACATTTTCTCTACACTCTGATTCGCTATAGAAGAATCCCATTTGGATATAATAACAAAGACATAGATCTCTAGGCAGCGCGTGTCCCCATCACTTAAAAGTATCGGCTGATAATATCAGCTGGGCCTGGTAACTGAGTTATTTTGAATATTTTGGATCTTTGAGTGTTGTTCCTGTATGTATGCATGCTAGATTTGCTTTGCTTGTGTTCTTGGCATCCTAAAGATTATGAAATCTATCCCATGGATTTTTTTTTCTTTTTGCATTTTCTTGTTTCAGGTGTCATGGCTATAGGTTGCAAAAAAAGTTGATGTATATTAATTTAGCAGGAATTAAGTTTTATGTACTGTACTAGGTGCTTGGACTATAAATATAAACAAGCAGTGTCCCCACCCTCAAACACAAATAATCTACTTAGAAGTCAAACACATATCACCATTTATACTGTAAGGTGATAACTATTGCACTAATACAATAGATAGAAAAACCTTGGGAAAATAGAGGCAGAAAGGAGGCATTCAGTTTGAATAGCTTAGAGAAGATTTCATGAAGGAGTTAATGACTTCCTGACTAGAACTTGCTGAGTAGAGAAGAGTCAGAAAGGTGTTTGAGGCAGAGGATATTACCCATGGAACAGATGGGATGGCCAGAGATGAAGTGGAGAAGGCACACTGGGCCAGATTCTGACAAGCTTGAATGTGGGCAGCACAGATTTGGGCTATGTCCTCCCACCAATGGGAAGCCTCCAAAAGCCTGGAAGTAGATTGGGCTATGGAAGCACTCTCTCTTGTTTCCTTAAGGTTCCTTGTTTCCAACATGGCAGCATTTTGGAGGACGGATTAAAGAGGCAGAGACGAGACACAGGGCAATCACAGGAAGCTGCCCAGTAGTCCAGGGGCAATGAAGATGTGAAGAGAACAGCAAAAACGCTAGAGGTGTTTGAAGGTCTTGACAATGAATTGGAGAACTGTAGACTATGGAAGCTGAGAGCAAGCGAGGGATGGAAGGTGACCTTAAATCCAGACTCTTTAGGGTTTTACAGAAAGTGTTGCATTGGTCATGGTTATTATGGATTTATAGTTTCTTAGCTATTATATTCCAAAAAGTTGTTCATGTTTGAAAACTTAGCTTGTATGGCCTAAGTAAACCTTATATGGTCATTGAAGTTAAGTTGTTAGGTACTTAGGAAGACTATCACTTCTCTAATTTGGGCTAATTTTCAGTAAAGTAATGATTATTTCTAACCTGAATTTTTGCAACAACCAACTGTCCTCCCTTCCTAGTCTTCCTGGCCCCCAATCAGCTCCCCAGTTAGCAGTTAGATTTAGAGAAAGCAATTCTGATCATTTTTTTTCCTCCATTTAAAATAATTTGATAGCTTCTTAATACGCTTAGCGTGAAGTCCAAGGGTCTTCACATTCACTAGACCGACCCCACGTGACTTGGTCCATGATGTCCACTCCAAGACTCATCTCTCTTCTTGAGGTCTCTCACTGACACCTTCAGCTCCCATAAATCTCTTATAGGTGCTCAGATACACCCTGCCCTGTGCCTTCCAAAATGCTCTTTCTATTATTTGGAACACTTTCAGCCACCATCTCCATCCTTCTTCCCTCATCGGTCTAGCCAACTTCTACTTATCTGGTAGGCCTTTGCTCAGATACCACCTTCCAAATCTTTCCTGATCTCCTGAGCCAATATAACAATTTAATTGTACCTGGTTCTCTCCTGTCATGATACTTACCAAGTTCATCGCACGCTGTGGTTCCATGTTTGATGAGCATTCTCCCAGGTTTGACTGTTAGACTTCTGAGGGTGGGAATTTCATTATTCTTGCCCACTTCTTTAGTTAGGCATTTAGTTGAAGCTCAGTGAGGGTGCACTCACCGAATGAATAATTGTAAAGGAGTAGGACGGTGAAATACCAGTAATAGCAAAAAAACAAAAACAAAACATTTACTGAGAACTTAATTTTAAAGCACTACATTCTAAATAGGGATGACTAGAAATCTCTCTTGAGGTTTTCATGTCTGGTTGGGATATGAATAAAAGAATTATTACTCACTGTGCCAAGTGCGTATATTGAGTACTGGAGAAAGATTATAGAAACCTAGCAGAAGACCCACTGACTTTTCCTGGAGTAGGTTACACAAGAGATGAGACATAAATTCTGTATTTTTAACTCAGGAGGGATATAATATATTCATGTTGAGATATAATAACATTGAGATAATTATATTGAGATATAATTCACATTGAGTAAAGTCCATTCTTTTTAAGTGTACACTTCAGTGAGTTTGACGAATGTACGAGGTCTGACAATTAAGTTCACGAACTTGTTGCAACGATGTTGCTAACCGTTTTTGATATCAGAGGGATTATTCATTATGAATTTGTACCAACTAGACAGTTAACCAAGTTTACTATTTGGAAGTGCTGAAAAGACTGCATGAAAAACTTTTCACCGACAATTCATGGCTCTTGCATCACGACAATGCACCAGCTCACACAGCACTGTCTGTGAGGGAGTTTTTAGCCAGTAAACAAATAACTGTATTGGATCACCCTCCCTACTCACCTGATCTGGCCCCTGATGACTTCTTTCTTTACCCGAAGATAAAGGAAATATTGAAAGGAAGACACTTTGATGACATTCAGGACATCAAAGGTAATATGATGACAGCTCTGATGGCCATTCCAGAAAGAGTTCCAAAATTGCTTTGAAGGGTGGACTAGGCACTGGCATTGGTGCATAGCTTCCCAAGGGGAGTACTTCGAAGGTAACCATAGTGATATTCAGCAATGAGGTGTGTAGCACTTTTTCTAGGATGAATTGGCGAACTTAATTGTCTGACCTTCGTATGTAAATAGAATCATATCATGTGTAGCCTTTTGTGTCTTACTTTTTTTCATTTAGCATAATAATTTTGAAAGTCAGCCACCTTGTTGTATGTGTCAATAGTTTACATTCCTTAAAAAGAAAAACAGCTTTAAGAGATACAACTGACATACAATAAAGTGCGCGTGTTCAAAAGTGCAACCGGGAAAAGTTTTGCCGTATGGATGTGCTGGTGACACAAGCCACAGTGAGGAGAGTGATGTAGCAAGAGCTGTGGGTTTCTTCAAGCTCCTTCGTGAAGCCTCCCCCCGGCTCTTCCTGAGACAACCACTGGGCTACGTTCTGCTCCCCTGCAAATTCGTTTGCATTTTCTAGAATTTTACGTCCATGGGATCATACATTATTCCATTGTGAATTTTGTTGCGTCTCTCAATTTTTTTTTTGCTGAATAGCATGACATTGTTTGGATATGTATGGATATGCCTTGTTCTGTTTATTCATTGGCCTATTGATGAACGCTGGGACTGTCTCCCGTTTGGGGCTTTTACAAATAAAGCTGCTGTGAACATTGTTGTACAAAGTCTTTGTGCGTACATACGCTTGCATTTGTTTTATATAATTACCTAGGTCTCATTGTGGTTTTAACTTGCATTTCCATAGCAACTAGTCAGCCTGAGAATCTTTTCCTGAGCTTATGCACCATACGTGTATTTACTTTGGTGAAGTTTTGTTCAAAACCTACGCATCGTCCTCCATCTTTTAAAAATTGAATTGTCGTCTTATCAAGTTGTAAGAGTTCTATATATACTATACATACAAGTCCTTTATCAGATACAGCTTTTAAAATATTCTCTCCCAATGTGAATTTCTTCTCGCTTAAGGGGTAAGATTTGACCAAGAGAAGAAGAGAGTAAAGGGTGTTTCTGTCATAAATAGGAATGGCATCTGCACAGGAAAAAAATTAAGTTGGCTTTATGGTCTTATGAGGCCCGGATGTGTGATAAAATTGGAAAAGGTGGTGGAACGTGAGTCTGGAAAATCAGGAAAGAGCCTGAAAATAGAGACATTTTTTGTGTCACACCATGGAATTTAAACTCCTTCTTTGTGAGCCCTAGCATTAATAAATATCAATACAATAACAGTATTGATACTCATGGTTGAGCTTTACGCTTTATAGAATTCTCTCACATGTACAATTTGTATCGTGTCCTCCACATTATTTTATTTAAGTCCTGTGGTAACCATGGGGAGACACTGAGACTTGGAGGTATGTGTAGTTAATATGAAATATAGGTTTTTGGGTTTTGAGCCAATGTCTTTTTAGCTAGCTAGCTAGTGTGTGTGTGTGTGTGTGTGTGTGTGTGTAAAGAGTGGCAGCTAGGTCGGCCTGCGAGGACTCAGGAGGGCACTTTGCCAGTAGAGCAGGAACGGTGTCTTGCTGAGCTCTGGAAGATGGTATAATAGACTTCGATAAAGGTTGGGAAATATGGCTGCACTTTGAAAAATGACAATGTACAGTTAACATCGAATGTTTCACCCAAATTTTGAAACCTCAGAGGATTTTCTTTACGTTGTGCTTCATTTGTGAACAGATTCTAGATGAATAAAGTAAAGCCATATGTATTTGTTCGTTAATTTCCTAAGGGAAAAGCATAGTATGACCAAGTTCTTTATTTTTTAATTTAATTTAATTTTTTTTTTTTTAAGTTTCTCATGAGAAGTTCAAAGTTAATGGGACATTTTCAAACATAATCCTTTGGTTCAATATATTCTGTTTCCATTGTTCTCTCTGAGTCCTGATTGCTTTCCCCTTACCACCAATAGGCCCCACTCAGGGTGGCTTCCAAAAGATGAAAAAATTACCTGCTGAACAGGCTTACAATTTAAGACCCCTTTCTCCCTTTCCCTCTTCCTCTCTCTCTCCCTCTCTCGCATAAACAAACAATATGGTAGAATGACTTCAGAGACAGGTTATACTAGACTGTAAAACACTGAATTGGAGCTTTTAATTGAAACTAATTTATTCAATCAGGAAAAAAAAGCATAGTAGTCACATGTTTGATGAAATAAGACCTGATGCTTATGGTCTAGATTTAAATATGTTTTACCTGGTTTTGTACAACGAATTGAAACATTTTGAATACTGAGTTAATTATAAATGTGTGTCCATTATTATCTTCTCTTTCGGAGTCATGGATAAATATTATTGAAAAAATTTCTTAATTAGTGGTTAATAGTGAAACTTCTTGGGAAACGAAGCTTACAATTTAAAAGTCCTGGCGTATTTTAAAATATGGTTTTCCTTTCTTAGTTTAGTTGGTCAGCTTCTTTCTAGACAAAGAATCCTGCTACTTGAAATTATTCTCATTATGGATACATTAAACAGAAAATGTTAAGTATATACGAGTATATCTAGCATATATAGTGTATATTAAACTACTTTCCATTATGTGGCTTATGAATTTTAATGGTCATATTTTTTTTTTTTCATTTTCTTCATTTGTGCATGTGTTCTCAGAAAGTTAAAACTTATATAACTTGCATAGGAGTTATCTATGTAGAGAGCATTTTTGATATACGTCTTCAAACTGCCTTAAACACTTAAAGTGTAATGGTGAACAACCAATATGCAGGTATAATATGTAGTTCTTTTATTTAAACCTAAAACAATTTTGAATAACATTATGGTTTTCTACTTAAATAAAGCACCTATTTTTTTTTCTTATAAGTGAGTCTAAAACCTGACATTTTATTTTGTGAAACTGAACTAACTTTTATATTCGAAAACAAGTAGCTATGACTAAAATGTATCCTTTATTAAGTGGAGTTATAATTCAATTAGGCAAGCATTTTTGAATGAGTATTATATTGCAAAATACATAATGATTTAAGGGATGTGAAGAATAAACAGAATCTCTGGAGTTTAGGAGCTAGCAAACTAGCTGGAGAAACAAATACAAAAAGAACTATCATTTTAGTTGGTTTATGGTAAGTATAATATACAAATCACTTATTCCAGGATACTGATATATATATTATATATATATATAATATATATAATATATATGATATATACATACATATGTATATATGATATATAATATATAAATATATATGTATATAAATTACACACAAATAATACACTAGAATATACACTCATATAATACACATTTGTATTTAGATTCTAAATATGAGATGCGTCATTCCAAGTTTAATTGAACTAAATAAAAGAGCATTCTTAATCATTTGCTATATTTCCTATTATCTACCTTAAATATCTTTCTTATAGTTAAATATTACTCCTTGAACAATTTGTCAATTTTGAGACAAACAAACAAAAAAGGGGTAAGTATCAAAACTAGTGAAGCTAATTTTGGAAACAAGAAAATGGGATGCAGAATGTGGGAAATTAATTGAATCTAGAATGGTATAAATCTATTTGTATAAAAAAATGTATATAGCAAACAGATTACATAGCTCCCCTTTTTGGTATAGTATATACCAGCTCTAGGGAAAATACTCAGAACTTATTTCAAAAGCACTTTGTTTTCTACTTGAAGAAAAAGAATCTATAAAATATTTTTTTAAGTAGGTTTTTTTGGTTCACTAGGGTTGACATAACAAACTACACAGATTGGGTGTCTTTAAACAACAGAAATTTCTTTTCTCACATTTCTGGAGGCTAGAAATCCAAATCAACGTGTCAGCAGGGTTGGTTCCTTCTGAGGCCTCTCTCCTTGGCTTGTAAATGGCCGTGTTCTCCTTGTGTCCTCACATGGTCACCCCTTTGTAAGTGTCCATATCCTAATCTCTTCTTTTAAGGACAGTAGTCATATTAGTAGGGTCCATCCATATGTTCTCATTTCACCTTAGTAACTCTACAAAGGCCCTGTCTCCAATGACAGTCCTGTTTTGAGCTGTCTGTGGTTAAGACTGAAACACAGGAAGTTTGGGGACACAATTCATCTCGTAAGAGCAAGGTAACCATACAGTGACTTAGCGTCATTACAATCTTGATTGTTCAGAACTTCCTGATGCTTCATATATTTGTTTTAGACTATAAATTCAATCAATGCAGTCTAGTACCAAGACCATTTCTGTGGACCTCTAAAAAGCCCCCCTCTCTGTTCATACTCACCCCCCGCCCCCCCATCACTGCTGGCATAATGCCTGCTCCCTTTGGACCAATCTCTTTGGCTTGGACAAATGGCAAAAACTGATGTGACTTGAGGATACCATGTGGTGTCACTAAATAATACACAGAAAGAAGAATCTTCCATGAGTAATCTAGAGATAACTCTGTTATTAAAAAAAAAACCAAACATATTTCTACTGTCTAGTACATATCCATATACTACTATTTCCCCGTGTTGGCCTTTGAGTAAGTGGTACAGTGTTTTGATCAAGTGGCAGCCGAGGGAAGCTCTGTGGGTGTGTGTATTTGTGTCATTGAACCATCAGACGCTAACGAGCAATGCCAAGTTAAGCTGAAGTCCAAGGTGGGGCATATATTGTGTTTGCATTTTGGAGAAACATTTAAAATACTTCCTTCTTTCCGGTTTCTACTCTCCGCTGGGCTCAGGGCCTCACATAGGCATATGTGCATCACCTTAACTTATAAACATTGAGTTTATGTAAGAAACATTGGATTTACACAGGAATACATGCACGGTCATTCGGAGCCCGCTAAACTGTGTATCTCTTGAATGAATGGGAAAGAGACATAGAGCAAAGCACCATTCATGCTGATAAGAATAGTGCCAAAATGGCAGCCCGGTTCTGATGGAGGGACACTGGCCATTGCTGCATCTTCTCTTCAGAGAGAGAGAAACTAGCAACAGGAGGCTTTTGAGGGCAAAGGCAAAGGGCAGGTTCTACATTTCAGGTGCATCCAAGAGATTGTTTTGGAGATTTCTCAAGCAGAAGCCTAACACCTCAGACTGCCTGAAAAGCTCCCTGATTCAGTCTTGCAAACACTTCAGTTTTACTAACAATATGATTGTCAATCACGGGCCTTTGGAATGGTGTGCTCCCTCCAGTGAGTATGTGTTAAAACTGTGAAAGATTGATTGCATTGTGTCTTCAGTCACCTTGCAATAACTATCTTAGGAACAGTAGTTCATTTATTTAGAGAAAATGATCAGTGTTGGTATGGCGTATTGTATGTAAGCATTTAAGATGGAGGGAATTAGACAGTAGATGGAGCTACTGACTGACCCGTGACAAGCCGCCTAACTTCTTCGCGCTTTCGTTTGCCCATCTCTGATCTAGGATAACACCACCTACTTTCGGAGGGTTCCTGACCATCTTAAATTGAACAACATATATAAGACACCACCCAGCACCGTTTTATGGTACTTGGCGGTTATTTCGTAAGTGGAAATATCCTTTCTTTTCTTCTTCTCAAAGATTTAAAATTTTCTCTTATGATATTGGACATAGATTTTTTTTAAATCCCTCTTGACTTTTTGCTTAAACCAAAAGTCAGGGGTGTCTTTCATTTTAGTCTTTGCCATACACTCCCGACCTAATTTGTCAGTGAATGAGAGATCTGCTTATGTTCCCTCCGATGAGCCTTGCATTTCCTACTCATCCTCACCTGTACTGCTGCTGTGTCATCACACAAGCCAGTGACTGCATACCTGGACCACCGTTCTTTGGGTTTCCATATTGTTCCCTTCAAGGGTGTTCTTTTTAAAGCACAAACAGGAACATGTCATCCCCATGCTTGAACCACCATCCCTACCCGGCCCAATTGGTTTCCCACTGTACCAGGAATAAAGCCCACACTTTTTATTGTGGTCTCCGAGCGTTTGATGTTCTGGCCCATCTCTCTGACTCTTACCTCTTGCAACCAACTCTCCCTTACTTCCTAGGTGCTAGCCACTCCCAGGTTTTCTCAGTTCCCCCCAAAAGCCAAATTATTTTTCATCTGAAGGCCTTCGTCCTTTGCATTCAATACTCCTTTCAAACAACCCCCCTCACCCCCCACATACACACTCACCAGGGGTGCCAAAAAAATGTATACACATGACGTTTATTCATCTTTAGGTATTGGTATATATTGAGTATTACAATTATAATACAGTTTTTTCCTTTTTTAAAATGTGTATAGAATACATTTTTTTTGGCACCCTCTGTATATGTCAACATCACATGAGTATCTTCATCCTTTAGTCCTCAGTTTAAATGTCACTTCCACAGAGAGGGGTTCAAGGAGTTTCCTCTGATTTGTAGACGTGCCTTCTTCCAAATTTGTTGTGATTGGAGATAATCACGAGGTCCCAGCAGCAGAAGCTTGGGTGGACATTGTAAAAAGGGATAAAACAAAAGGCCAGGGGAGCAAGAGCAGGAAGGAAACCAGGGTACGGAATATTTAATTAAAAAAAAATATGACTGGCACATTCTTTACACATAACTTGAAAACTGACCTTTCATGGCATAATTTTTGTTTGGATGATAATTATCACTAACTGCTGGACTCTACAGCAGCACTCTGTGATAGAAATAGGATGCAACCTCCCCGTGTACTTGTTTAGAGATTCAGCATAGCTACCTTGCAAGTAAACAGAAACAAGGGCAAGTAATTTTAAAAATTTATTTAACCCAGCATATCCAAAATATAATCTTTTCAGTGTGCAATCAATAGGAACATAAAAATGATTGATGAGCGAGTTTATATTGTTTTCCATCGTAAGCCTCGGAATCTGGGGCATGTGTTAGGCAGGTAGCACAGTTGAGTTCCCGCTACTCTCATAGGCTCAGTTCAGGTGCTCAGGGGCTACCTTGGTGGCAGTGCAGATCTGAAGGTGATTCAAACGAGATGCAACCTGTACCACTTTTTCATGGCCTAGGATGATGTTTTTATCTCATTTTGTGACCGTCTGACTTTGAGTTTGTAGACTCGCTACGTCAACTTTCTGTTTCCAAAGGCTTCTTAATACGGTTATGGGAAAACATATTTTCTCACATCCATGAGAACGCAAAACCTATCCCTTCTCTCATCAGATACATAGGATCCAAAGGCGTTTGTTGACACTGGAGAATGGGTGGGGCTACTAGACTTCCTGCTACTGTAAGAGTTATCTAGTTGTGAGTCCATTTCTATAGATACGGCATATACGAGTGACGCTCAGTGAGCGGGCACGGAATCGCCCAGAAGCTAGTAATCCTGCAGATCCCTAATCCTGCAGATCCCTGGGCCGCACCCCAGAGGTTTTTTGATTCATCAGGTCCAGGGCCAGGCTGAGAACTGCATTTCCGGCTGGCTTCCGGGGCGCCGTGCTGCAGCTGGCAGAGGCTGTTCCTGGCATCGCTGGACTACCCACCCTCAGGCACAGGACTTGTCAGGGTTGCCCTGAGCAACACCATCCGTTTCCTCTTATGGCTGGTGATGCAAACCCTGGACACCATTGTTTTTGTTTGTTTGTTTGTTTGTTTGTTTGTTGTGGGGGTGGGGGACGGTGGTGGATGAAAGAGATTATATCCATTCATCATGGCATTGTATTGAGTTTGGTGAAAAGAGGAGCAAAAGAACCTTAGAGGGGAGGAGAGAGAAGCAAATAACAGATGTCAGAACAGGAAGTCGTGCAATGCAATCCAAGCTCCCTGCTGATTCGCTGGCTTTCCCTCTTTTGCTCGGAGGGGCGAGGAGCTGGGTCTAGGACCAGATGACAGACTTTAACGGGGAGCAACATAGTAGTTCTGTTGAATATGACACCCGCAATCTAATGTTTCCTCACGGTGCTATTTCTGGTTTTTTTAGCCATTACAATACCACTAAGTTCTAAATCTTAAAAATAGCTTGGACACTCACGTGAAGATAAGAAAGGATAATAATGCTCATACAGCTACAGTATCAGTGTATCAACAGATACAGTATCGTGTTGAATTTCCACAAAGCTGCAATTGTGTGGATCAGGCCTCCGTGAATTCTAGGTCAAATTAATATTAAATTTCTGAGTGATTGAAAAGCATTATGAAACTAAGTATAACTTGGCTAAAGCAATGAATTGGAAACTTTTTTAAAAGGCTAAATTTAGAAAAAAAAATCAAGTGATATTAACCTTTCTTCTGTATTTTCTCTGCACGCTTTAATTTTCCTGTTGCATTATCTAATTATAACAACATTTGATGATTTTCTTTTTAAAAATTATATTACCCACTACTTAGCACACACACACATTTTCTTTTTGCACATTTTTGCTCAGTCTCATGTATGTGTTTGTGGGCATGCCTGTGTTTTGTATTTATTCACCATGAGTAATTTGTATTTGGACTTTTTCACTGATTATTGAATTAAAACTTTTTCCTTTTCAGAGTAGCCTTTAAAATTATCTTTGTAATATCACATAAAAATTCCATTACATTGAAATAACACAACCTATTTAACCATTTTCCTATTGTTATACAGGTCGATTTTAATTATTTCTTAGTCATAATTTTGTAATGAATGTCTGTGCATGGACACAGATTTTTTTTAAATTGATTTATTTCTCTAGTATTAATTTCTAGAAGTTAATTTAGTAAATCCCTGAATCAGCCCTTTTCTAGCTTTTGATACATATTGTTGTATTGCTTTTACTTTTAACTGCAAGACTTGTTTGTTAAGTTGTAGGTAATCTTAACCATACACTCAAATTTTAGCATATGGAAAATGTAACCATTGCCATCTAAAGTAGAGTATTTCCAGTTTTCTAAAAAATACCATTGGGCTCCTACTCAGACATGCATTGTATTTGCCTATTGTTGTGCGTATTAGTAGCTTGTTCTCTTTCAAGTAGTGTGACTTTGGAGAAATATATAATAATTTACCAAGTCTGCTGTTGATGGACAGTTGAGTTGCTCCCAGCTTGGGGCCATTTCAAATAAAGCTGCCTTGAACATATTTTGCTGTCTTTTCTTTGGATCTCAACCCTCATTTGTGATGGGTATATTCCCAAGAGAGGAATTACTGGATCATAGAGGGCATGTATTTAGTGAGTATGTCCTTTTTTAAGGTTTAAAATTTATTTAAAATACTAGTAGAAACGTTTCTGTATTGCAAATCCGTAAGACTATTGCACTCATCTTACAAAAGGGGAGAGAATAAATATTTTAGGAAAGCAGTAACAGTGTTGAGTCTAGAAACTCGGTCTTTCATTGTGGCAAAACTTAATAAGTTCCATCTGCCTTTGATAATTCCCTTTCAGTGTGGATTTCTTGTACATGAAATGATACTACAATTTGTTCACATAAACATATTTCTAAACTATTAGACTTTTATTATTATTTTTTATTGAGATGTCATTGACGTTCAACTGTTAGTCCTATTTCGGCTATCAATACTATTACTTCCATTGCTCATGGGTTTTGTTCGTGTCATTTTGTCTATCCAGATTCCCACGTTCACCAGCCTTTGTGTGTTCCTGTGGCACTTTGTATGTGAATGACCCTAACAAAGCCATACCCTGGCACCATGTGTAATGTGGAGTTCAAGCTAATAGTTTAGGTGAGCGCAGCACACACAAACACACCCCCACACACAGATCCCAAGCTTAACTGTGCATTAGGGAACATGATTTTGAAAACGTACCTTTTATTTAAGTCAGGTTATGAGAGCAGTGCGTTCTAAGGACCTTAAGCTCTGCTTATCAATTACATTTTCTGCTCATCTTATGGCCACATGTTCTCTCAATGATTCAGATGTGTTTCTTATACCCTCTGTATAGCCTCTGAACCAGGAAGTCAGCACACGAAATTCCTTCCACACAGGCTTTCGTGCATAGTCATTAAGCAGCTTTTATTTGTCAGGGTGTGTCGGCGATAAACGTTTTCTCTCTGGGACACCCAAATTACAGTCACGACTTGAAGCTTACTAATATCACTGAGATGCGTAGCAGACAGTGCTTCCATTACTGCAATTCTTATTTATTGGAAGATAAAAGGGTGTAAAATGAGAAGAGGAGATGGGAAGTGGTAATGATTGGCTGAGGCTGTGGCACTTCCTGGCACCAGTCAAAGTGTGTTAATGTTCATTGTACTGCTTGAGAGGATCAGGCCGGGGGTCATGACGGAGTGGGAGAGAAATGCAATGATTGATTTTTAAAGCAAGACAAAAATCAGATTTCAACATTTTAAATCTGTGCTCTTTTCCATATTATTTAAGTGATTTTACTTTTGGAAAAAAAAAAGATTTTGGAGTTAATATTTAAAGATATTTGCTATTACATTAACAAGTGAGGCAATAAGTGATTATTTTAGGACACTTTTATCAACAATTTACCACACACCCCATACTGGCTATTACACACACACACACACACACACACACACACACACACACACACACATTTTTTAGCTGATGCTCTCACTCTGGTTCTCAGAACCTTATCTTATCTTCTGAAGACCAGTGAGTAGGCTGTGGCGTGGAGCATCTAAGAAGCATTTCGACTCTCATTACCATTGGACTAAGGATAGAAAAACTTAAGAACATTTTAGCATCTAGTATAGCACAGACACAGTGGTTGCTTCATAAATATTTGTTGAATGCGTGAACATATTAAGCAAATAGGTATACATTTTTTAAACATTTGATTTAGATAATAGCAAGGCTGTAATTGAGAAAAATATAGAAAAGAAATAAAATTTCGTAAGACCCCTAGAAATGCATAGCAGAGCAGGTAAAATAACTCATGCTCTGCTGATTGTAACGACCGCTGAAGCCTTGTGTAGCACTTTAAGCCGGCACTTCCTTCCCCAGCTCTGCAGTCCAGGTGAGCTTTCCCACGTGGATATGAGGAGCCATGCACAGCACTGCCCATAGCAGAAGTCAGCAACTTCATGACATCAACAGCACAGCACACAAAACATCACTTTATATGCATCTGAGGGAATTCTATATTGTAGTAGGAACAATTGAACTAGAGGGACCATCAACACGGTCCAATCTTAGAGACGAAGTTCAATGAAAGAAGCACATCAGAGAAGGGGACATTGAATATGTGTGTCCTTTGATATAATTTCAGAAACTAAAATATCTGTATGCTTTTTTTTTTACGTAATGCATGGACATTAATTGCATTAATTGCATTCTGTAAAGGGAAAAAAGGGCATAATGATGAAAATCTCATGGTAATGCTTAATTATGTTGGTTCGTACCCGGCAGGTGGGTATACGATCGGACAGGGACACAAATGGGGCTTTCACAGACTGTCAGCATTCCCTGTCTTCACCTGGGTAATGTTACTCAGTGTTTCACTTATTAATATTTAACTTGTCCACACTTCCTCTTCTGATATACAATATTTCACAATTAAAAATAAAATAAACTGTTCCTTAGAGACAGTAGTATATTAGCTAATGTCCTTGTACCCGTGGAGCTTTCAGCTAGAGTGAAGGTGCACATTAATTCAGTAACTGCAATTACTCTAAGCTTATTGAATGAGACGTATGTGGTGCCACCAGACAGTGCAACAGGCGATATGATGTAATTAGTGAAAATCATGTACCTATATTTATAAAATACGTATGTACTCCTTTTATCTGATATTTATTCACTTTGGGATTACAGTTACCAATGTAATCTTAAAGCTATCATTTGGTCCTATCACACATATGTGGTTTTCGTTATATTGTGACTCACCCCCTGGGTTTAGCATCATCAAACTGGTGGAGACCTGTTAGAAGTGATGAGCTCACTGATTGTGAGCTTGGATAGTGCAGCCAAGACCGATTACTATTAAAGCCCCTAAATGATTACCCTCCACCTCTGTACTTATTCCATCAGGGACTTGTAACCAACAGCTCGTGAACTGGCTTGGGCCCACAAGCCACGTGTTGATATGTGCACCTGGAAACATATACTGGAATATTTATAACAGCACTCTTTGTAAAAGCAAAAATTGGAAACACCCCAAATGTCTATCAGTAGTGGGATGGATATGTTCATTGTGGTATGGGAATGTGATGATTTACTATAAAGCAGAGAAAGTAGATAAATCACTCCTCTATCCAGCAATACAGATAAATCTCATAAACACAATGTTCAGTTAAAAAAAAATCAAGTCCAAAAAAGAATACATTATGGTAATATTTTTATTTATATAAAGACCCAGACAAAAACAACTAAATGGTATTTGATTGTCATTAACTCCTAGATATGTGGTAAAACTCAAAGAAATGTAAGGAATTATTAGCATAGGATTGTGATTTACTCTAGGAGTGGGGATTCAGTCAAGGAAAGGTACCCAGGGCCTTTGTTTCATTATTATTACTAACCTCAACAGATACTAAATTTTAATATAGATATACATATATATACATATACATATATACATACATGTGTGGTGTATATATATATCAGAAGATTTGTAATAAAATTGCTAAAATTATAAATATGCAAGACTTTTAAAAATAGGACTTTTCTGAAAGACCTATAAAAAGATGTGGACTGGAAGAGATTCCTGAAAGGGAAGACTCAGAATTACAAAGCTTTCAGTCCACATGAATACATATATTTGGTCCAATTCCAATTAGAAAAATGATAGACAAAATGAAATTCCAAAATCAATACCATAAATATGGTAAGCCTTGTGAGGGACAGGAAGTCATTATTTTATACTTAGCTTCAATCTAAGGATTTGATCATGACAACATAAAAACCTTGTTCTTAAGGTGCTTGGGATAAAAAATATGTAATAAAATGTCCACATGCACTGAGTTGGTCAGACCCCTTGTAGCACAAATGCTCAGATCACTGTAACTGAAAATCATGACAGGGACCGGTGGCGAACCTCGGTTCTGCTACTTAGATGTCATGAGTTTAATCAAATCACTTAATTGCGTTATCCAATTTTCCAATTTCCAAACTAAAATGAAAATAACAGTAGAATTAAAAACTTCTCAGAATTATTGCAGAAACTATATGAGAAAGCTTATTAAAAGTCTAGTGTTATACATTAGTGTACAAAAATTATTTATCTTAGCTGCACTCTCACGAAGAATTCTATGAAATTAGATTTTTTTTCTGACAAGTTCACCTTTGAAAATGAGAGTATATGGAATATGTAATGTTGTAGCGTGATTTTTTTTTCACCTGTGTTGTGAACATCCCTCTATTAATGTTTCTCTGTAGTTGTAATACATTCAATAAATTATAATTTATTTTATATTTACCACTTTATGAAATAAATGTTTAAAAGCATCCCCCTCACCTCCCACCAGAGTTAGAAACTCTAGGTATAAATGAATAAGGGTGACTTTCCACACTGAATATTAATTGAATTCTACAACTTTAATAAAGCACTATACTGATTTAAGAAAAGAAGACTACAGCAATGGAACAATATAAAAGCTGTGAAACATCTGAATGCTTATCAATTTATAATACATAATTATATGATATAAGTCAGAATATATGGTTATAATATGTTATTTTATAATGCATCTATGGAGAACTTATTTAAAAAGTATTGCTGGATGGATGCTATTTCGAATGAAAAGCTATGAGTGAAATATAAAGATAATAAAAAACATACACAAAACACACAATATCTACCTGATCTATAAGGAAAACTTATAAATATAAAACAACATAAGAAATTGTAAGAGGAACTGGTGATAGATTTGATAGAAGATACATATTGTATGAACTATTGGGTCGTCAGGAAGGTCATGACATATTTTTGCATTGAAAAACATAGAAAAATACGTCATGACTTTCCCGACGACCCAATATAAACATCATAACATAAAAATCAGACAACACCTATGGACATTATTTTCCATAAACACTACAGACTCAGGTTTAAATACTAGCATACAAAGAACTCCATAAATTAAAAACAAAACAAAAAACTCAAACGTCAATAAAAATGACAAACTTAAATAGCATAATTTTATAAAAACTCAGCTTTCTCGGTGTATTAGGATGAAAAGTATGCTGCTAGTACTAACTGGTCCGAAAGAGTTGTTTAGCTAAGATGGAAGTCTGTTTCTTTCCCACGTAACAATCCCAAAGTCTCTGGTGTAGGCTGAATAATATTTGTGGTTCACATGGTCATTTGGGGGCTCAGGTCATTTCTATCTTGTTGCTCTGCCGTCTCCTTGTGCAGCATTTGGCACTTTTTTTCTGTAAAGGGCCAGATAGAAAATATTGTAGGATTTGGGGCCATATGGTATGTGTTGCAATACCTCTGTTCTGTAGTTGTTGGGTGAATGTGGCCATAGCAAATAAATACATAAACAATGGGTAAGGTTATGTTGCAATAAAACTTTATTTACAAAAACAGGCAGCTCCATAGTTTTCTGACCCTCATTCATCCTAGTGCATTGTCTTGCCCTGCCAGATGGACTGTACTAAATCCCAGGCACATTAGCATTCCACTTGCAGGAGGGAGACAGCCTGGAGGATTTCTGCAGGGTATCTTAAGGCCTAGACACAGAAGTAGCAAGCATCACTCGGGATCCCATTCCATTGGTGAAAGCTTTGCATAGGTGAAAGTGTGGCTACACCCAGCTGCAAGGTGGCTGTGAAATGTGGTCTCCAATTACAAAGTCCCCAGTGACAAATCTTGCTGGAAGGAAGAACGTATCTTAGGGAACAGCTGCTAGGTGTCTCTGCCAAACTGGTAATCAAATAAATTCAAATTTTCTTTACCATTTTATCATGAATGATGTAAATAAATATTATCAAAGAATAAAAATAATACCCAGCATTCACATTATACCACTAGTTGTGACTATAGCAGTAATATTTACAATAATATAGTTTGCAATCTAAATATGTATCCAATATCTTTTAGCCCTAACAGCATTCAAAAGATGGGTATATTTGTTGTCACCACTTTCCAAATTAGTATCTGAGTTTTAAAATGTTTAAAGACTAAAGTACGCAATTAGCAAGTGTTTGAGCTGTGATTCCACTCCAGGTACTTCTGGTCCAAAGCCTGTCTGTGCTGTTCACTAGATGATAATGAAAATAACCACTTTTGTGGAGTGCATTAACACCATGGGTCAACATCTATAAAGAAATTGATACCATCTGACTTAATGATTCCACGTCCAGGATTTTTTTCTCTTTTAAGATAATTAATGTTGTAGTCAGCCATTACAGTTTATCATCCAGCCAATAGAAAAATGTTTTCAAATATTAATGATATAGGACAACACACAGAGCATAACATAGTGGTCAAAATAAAAGAAATCGTTTGAAAAAAACCCACCTGGAGAATAAACTGTATATAACATATTTATATACATGAAAGTATGTGTGTATATATGCATTTGTGTATAATGTATATATACACACACAGGTAGATGTATATGTCTAATGTAAGAAAATATTACAAAGGGTAACTTGGATGATGAGATTATAGTTTATTTTTTCTTAATACTTTTTTATGTTTTACAAAGTTTTCGATAGTAGACATACATCTTGTCTACATTCAAGTATCAAAGTTCATAATTAAAAACAACTTTCTAGCAAGGCTAAAGTATTTTAACTAAATTTTTTATTTTCCTGGCTCAAAATTGTCCATGTCTTAGAATCCTGCATGTTCTTTGTGTTACCAGCACTGTAATAGAGAAATAAGGTTTTAATTCCTTAAGCGGGATGTCATGCTTTAGAAAGACAAAGCTCCTTCAAGATGGAGCTGCTGGGTTCACCCTCTGGTTTAGTGACTTGCTCCTATAACTTAGCATTGTATCTGTTGGGTCGTTGGGAAAGTCATGACGCATTTTTGCACTGAAAAACATAGAAAAATGCGTCATGACTTTCCCGACGACCCAATAGAATTTCATTTTGTGAGCCTCAGCACGTACGTAACTTATCAGAGACCAAGCTCCTTTCTTATCCCCGGGCTTCTGCAAACCTTTGCAAGCTAAATTTGTCGGTGCAAAATATCTATAGTCGTTGTTATGGAAGATGTCACCAGTTATAGAACTTTGAGCTCTTCAAGATTATTTCCTCTAAAATTATACCGTGAACACCTGACTTTATTGGGAAAATGTTAAAGGAAAGTGGAATATGCCTAAAGTTTCCTTATGCACATATTTCACTTTTGAGTAATAGCCAGTGCTTGTATACTGGGTTTAACTTCTTTCCATATATTATTGTTTTCAATGAACAATTTCATTACCTGGGAAGATTTCTGAGCATATGACTTCTTATTAAAAAAATAATTTGGAATTGCAGGGATTAATATAAGAAGGAGAGGAAGAGGAACCCAGTATAGCCTTATATCTGCCAAAAGAATATTGGACTTCATGATATGGGAATTTATGCAATATCGCATATTGCTTTCTCATGGGCTGCATAGAATGTTACTCAATGACTGACAGTTGGAATAAAATAATATTAGAGGTGAGGGAAGCCCAGTGCTGTCATGCATCTTCATTCCCTAATTTTACAGAAAACTGATGGCTGGACAGCACTGATCCTGGCTTTATGTTTCCATAGCACGTTTTTGTCTACCTGTGTATTGGATTTTTATTATATTGAAGCGTAGGCCCATAGGTTTGCCTTCCACTTGAATGAGGAATTCTTGAAGGCACGTTCGATTCTCACTCAGTTTCATTGTTGATCACCTTGCCTGGTCTATATCAGGCCTTCAGTGGATATGTTTGGAATGAATTAGTGAGGAAATGAATGATCATGTAAATTAAATTTTAAGAGATTAGGTGGTGGCTTACCATCACCCAGCTGGGGAGCTATATATAATGCCAGGCTGCTTTAACCTGAGCTCTCGAATCCCTGCAACCAGGCTATTCTAATATCTGCAACCAGACGCCACGTTCCAGGATGGGAGGCTGTGTCTGTTTTGGTCCTTGCTGGAAGCACAATAGCATGGGAACCAACAACACTGATCTGGGCCTCCTGGAATTAGGCTCTTGAAATGCCTCTATGTGGGCAAGCTATTTCACATTTCTGCTCTCAGTGTTTTATGTTTTATTTTGCATAACGAGAAAAATGATATATGGTATAGGTATGGTATAATATATGATATCTATATATCATAGGATGGTACGGAGGCTATAAAATGTTTAGTACATTTCCTAGTGCATCCTAAGAGCTCTAATTGCTTACCTTCTTGTTCTCCAATCGCATTGACCTACCTGAAGTTTCCAGAATACACAGAGATCGGTGATGCTCTGTGCTCTCCACAGAAGCTCCTTTCTCCCCCAGTTATTTGCTTAGCTCTCTTCCTAAATGGCAAATTCTTAGAGAGGTCTTCTCTAACCAGCCTATCAGAAATAGCCCTAATCATGCTATGGTCTCATCTTGTTTCATTTCTCTTCCTTTTACTTAGCAGTCACTGACATTTTGATACATATTCTCACACTGTCCCTCTTGCTTTCAGAATGAGGTCCCTAAAGGGACTTTGTCCTCTTAATTCTCTGTACTTGGTCTACGGCGTCATTAAACACCTATTTTTTTTGACTGAATGAAAGGAATCCTATAAGAAAATCCTATTAAGAATCAAGATATTTAGAAAACTCATAATGTGTGTATATTACCGTAAATGTTAGCATTTTGGAGGGAATGACATGAGAATGTCAATCACATATGAAAAATGAGATAGAGGCCTTGATTCCCTCCTTCTCTGTTGCCCCCACACCTATTGCTTTTATGCAAATAACACTTCCTTAAATGCGTTTTTCTGTTCCATCAAAACCCAACCAAATAACTCACCTTCCAAATTAGGTATATCAACCCTCAAAACAATAAAACACTAACTGATTTTGGGAGAGTGACTTCCTAAGAAATGAATACCAGATTATCACACAGTCTTTGTGAGAACACAAAATATAGTTTTTGAGAACGTAAAATCTATGAACTTTTTAAACCTGCTATATTTCATAAAGCTCTTCCATCTGTCTCTAGAGGTATTTTATAAGTAATCACACTGTTTCTAGATGGATAGGAATGATTAATAATTTTAAAATGTTTCATAAAACATTGGTGTCTTTAGTTACACACATATCCAACAATGATAATCACTGTGATGAGTAATGTTCAGGTAATTTATACTGCAGAGAACAATTAAATCAATTGTTATAACCCAGTGTTTTCTGTTACGAATGAACATGGAGAATTATAATTTTCTGGATAATTTAGCTTAAAGTGTAGCAAAATAAAGTGTGCAAATAATTAAACAAAATGTTTTATTAATATTTATCTGATAAATTATTTCAGTTCTGTGTTGGATTTTGTAGACACATCCAGAGTCACTGCATTAGTGAAATAACTGAATATGCTCATCGAATTGCCTCTATATTTTCCTGTAGAATGTTAGAAAGATTTAAAAAAATAACCACAATGTTCTATTAACACAGTTTCTTCTATAAGTTACTTTTGCTGCTTTTAAAATATTAGCAGTTGCAATTTTTGCATATTGTCTGTGTGAAGACTGAAACGAAACCAAGCAAAAGCCAAAAAAAAAAAAGTCCTAATTGTGTAGAGTAATAACTACAGAATTAAGCATTCTAAATAACCGGTTACTATGAGTTGTGTGAACTTTTCTGCCTTATGAATATAATTGAATAAATGGCTATAGGAACTATAAAATACACTTCTTATACTTCCTAGCTCAGAAGTACACAGAATTTTATAAACCTTTCCAGAGCCTCACAAATTTAAATAAAGGCTCATTTTCTTCACTTCTGAGATCTTCTTCTCTGTATAAGATCTCAGCTGAATCGTTGAGAATTCACCGTAATATTTATAGAATTACTGAGGCAGTAAAGAGAAAAACAGATGGTTAATTTTGAATGCAATGGGCACCTACCAAGAATAAGATTAAAAATGTTTGAGGATGGTATGAGGTCTGACATATAACATAATTCTAGAAGAGCCTTTTGGGGGTATTGTAAGTATTTGATGATTTGTATGCTTGAGATTTAAAAAAATAAATAAATAAAAAATCCCCTTCTTTATTTCCCAGAAAGCACAATCCTCTGAAAAATGTAACTCCTTCTTTGTTTTATTGGATAATTTAGTTTTCATCCCAAGTTTATATTTGACATTGTATCTTATCTGGGCCATTTTTAGGCCTAATTTCTCGTTTAAAAAAAAATGGAACAAAGAGAACTGACTCCAATATTTTCTTAGAAAGTATAAGAAATCTATTTCTTGCCAGTGTGGTACCTGAAATCTATTCCTGGTATTCTGAAGATGATAAATTTAACACTTTATAGAAAAGCCACGTAGAATAAAGAGCCAATTTAACCAGTTATTTTGTTTAAATATTTACCAAGTCCCTGATTTATCTAGAATTGATCCATTGACCAATTAATTTAGTCATTTACCAAGTAACTGAAGTATTCAGAACAGATCCCGCAGCTCCACGTTCTAACATTAGACTGTTCTGCAGACTAGTTGTAAAGAGAACGCACGCGACTCCATTTTCCTGATGAGAATCCATGTTTCTTACCTGTTAGCCCAAGAGGAAGTGAGAAGATGAGAGTGCACATTAGCCCCCAGCCACCTCACTCCTTTTTGGGCACAATCAGGTCGCCTTGACTTGTTAGGTGGCTTTATAGGATCCATGTCTTGGCCTTAAGATAGGAGGGAGGTTTGTGCCCACCAAAGCCACACACCTTAGGCCTCACCCTCCCTGTACCCCTGATGTAAATCTTTCTGGGACCATTATTTAAATGGAACTGAAGTTGTTTGGAATGCAACAAGTAGCAGAGCTAGAATTAAAACCTGGATCTATGTGACTCGAAATACATACACACATGCGTGCATACACACAGACACACACACACTTGCAAATAATGTGTTTGTATCTATTGCTAAGGGTGAGATGATGGCTATTTGCAATAGAGGAATCATTAGAGAATGATTTTAATGTCAAGGAAAATATAAAGGGCTGTTAGGTTTTAAGACTAGCCTACCCACTGGGAGGTGGTCAGATTAGAAATAAAAATTGGGAGGTCATAATAATAGCTGCTCCCAGGTATGTGAGATCCCTGAATTAATGTGTATACAAAACAAGATGGGGTGAAAGACCAAGTCTTGGATTAAGGATGGGAGGGAAACTTAACACCCAACTAAGGAGATGAGGAAGGAGGCAAATAATCCGGAGAAAGAAGACCACTGTTTGTATATTTAATGGGCTAACCTTTATCTATTTATCAAGCAGGGTTAGTTGTCAAAATGAGGGAAACACTTAGAACAAAGAGACATAGACTGATTTTCAAAGGGTTTGTTTTCCCAAAGGAAGCAGGGATCAAATAGTCAGGATGTCTACTGAAAAACAAACCAAAAAACTGTTGTGACTTTGACAATTCAAAAAATATTACACACACACGCACACACACACGCACACGCACATACACGCACGCACACGCACGCACGCGCGCGCACACACACACACACACGCTATCCTGTAAGCTCCATGAAGGCAGGAATTGTGTCTTCGTTTCTTTGTTTCCTAAACGTCTGGAACATGTGGTACATTTATTTTATGGAATTGACACCCTCGTAGGAAGGAGCAATTACCTCCACTTACTGGCTGGCATCAGGGGCAGAGTTCATGTTACTTCAGCATCGTAGCTGAGTCAACGTTCAGAACAGCGTCTACCTCATGCATGCTGTGAAATGATAAAGCAAAGGCTAAAGAGAATAACCATCACCCTTCTTGCTCTATTTTCTTTTGCTAATGACTTTCTGGTATTTTTAACTACTATTTAATGGATAGATTATTGAAAAGAAATGATGATTACCTTCCAATGTATATTTTTAAGGGAAAGTACTGGTTTTTATCTCAGGCAGTGAAGGTTATGAACAAGCTATTATAATTCAAAATACAATACATGCCTATTGTATTAGTATTAGGCATTTTTTATTTTCGCCATTTTTTTTCACTTATAATGACTACATTCATTTGACATTCATTCATTGTCGAATGTCAGTCTATCTGTCATCTATCTATCATCTATCTACCCACCCATTTATCTATCTTTTGCACCCTTCTAAGCAGGGTGGGATTGCATGAAGAGACTTAATTCGTATTCCATAACAGGGAGGAACTTCATAGTAGGTAAATAATACATATAAAATTGAAACGAATGCGGGCTAAGTCATAACACAAAATGTGTATTGTAGCGGTATTTGGCTGCATCCCTTGTTAGTATGAAATTCATAGTGTCACCAGTTCTTAGAAAGGAGAGTTCACTGTGGCCTGTCAAGAATAAAAAGTTACGTGCAGAGTTTTAAACTTTTGCCTGAATTTTTCTCATTATGTAGAAAAATATTCTGATTTCTCTGTGCTAAACAAACCATATAATAGGAGCATAAAAAAAGGTAGTTGATTTGTGGGGTGATAAGATTCCGGATAATAAAATATTTATTCTAGTTAGTCCTGACTTCATAATGTTGCTTGTGTAGTCATGTTTGTAAATGAATTGTGTACTTTGCTTCATATTAGCAAAGAGACATAAACGCTGCTATGTCCTTGTGTAAAATCAAGTAACTAATTCATATATATGTTCGTTCAGGAAATGTTTGTTCTTTTATGCATTTAATCATGTACATGTTTATTCATACCTCTGTCCCAGTCATTCAGGCTGCTCTAACAAATCACCGTCGACTGGCTGGCTTAAATGGCAATTTATTCCTCACAGTTCTGGAGGCTGGAAGTCCAGGTTCATGGCGCCAGCATGGTCAGGTTCCCACGAGTCCTTTTCTGGGTTGCAGATGGCTGGCCTCTTGTGTATTCTCACAAGGCAAAAGGAGAACTCGGTAGTTCTGTGGCCTCTTCTAAGAACACTAATCCCATTCCTGAGGGCTCCATCCTCATGACCGCATCACCCCCCAAAGGCCCCACCCCCTCATACCATCACATTGGGATTAAGGTTTCAACATGAAATTGGAGGGAGGGGCCACAAACATTCAGTCCGTAACACTTCCCATCTACTGGACTGATCCAGACACTGATGCTGTGGTGTTAGCATGGACAGGCACTGTGTTCAGAACGCTAGCAATCTAGAAAGGCTACCCGTTGCTGGACGGTGGACTCATCTATGCAGGCGGGTGTACACACTGTATGTCAATAGTCCCATATATATATATATATATATATATATATATATATATATATATATATATATATATATATATATATATATATATGAAATTCTACATATTCAATGAACATCTACTAGCTTCATACAAGGTATAGGGATTTTCCATTTGGTGATGTTTGAAATTCATCCTCACATGCCAGATAAGAAACACGCACAGCAGAAGTTTACTCAGCCAACGCAAAATAACCATGGTAGGAGCTGTAAGATCTTCTTTTTTCTCGGTACCAGTAATGGTTCCCTAAAGCTTCGTCTTCAAATAACACAGGTCGTGTCTTGAAGTGATGCACGTTCCGATGAAACACCCTATGCCATGAATAGAGGGAGTTACGTACAATAGTAAAGCATTGTTCTGTAGTCACATTTCACACTCTCTAGAGTGATCATGGTTTTCAGTGAGAATTCTCCTAGCTCTGAGGCCTCCGAGACACTCATGCCATGTTATGATCCTGTACACCGAAAGCTTAAATCAATACATTGCAGATGAGGGGGGAAAAATCCCTTTAAATACACTATGTACACAAAGAATTCCTGAAAATGACCGGTAACTAAGTGCTTTGAAAGAGTTAATCTCACTCCCTGCAGGCCTCGTTCATGCAGACAGCACCTGTCTCTCTACAGAAAGATGGACCCGCTTTTCAAATATAGTCTACTTATGTGGGGAGATTGTGGTGACAGAAAATACTCATTTCCTTTCATTGAGTTTACCACTTAATCTATACATGCAAGCCATGTGAAAGGCTGTTTGAAAAAAATAAACTCGAAAGCCACCATGAACCTCCCAAACCCGCTGAAGGTGCTCAAAAGACAATAAGGGTAAAATTCCATTATATAGACTTCAAGTGGGTTTAAAAAAAACACACGCACACACAAAAACACAGCCTTTCCAACTAAAATGATGAATGCTGTTCTGATTCTAATTGACAAGTGTTATATATAAAAGAGCTCTTGCCTTAGTTCTTATCAAAACTGTGGGGATTTCCAATGATAGGACAATATTATGTGGGTGGAAACATCTCAGAAGAATAGAAAACTTATCAGTATTTACTTACGTTCTATTACATTCAGAGCCATAAAAGCAACTACACTCATAAATTTATAGCCAGTCAAGGATATTGCCTGTTCCCCCAAAGAGGCGAGATATTAAAGGAGTGGAGTGAATGAACTCAAATCATGAAGTGGTTTCAATATTGGACCTGTTTCCTCCTTCATATTTCAACTTGTAGCCAGGAAGTTATGAAGAATCACTGGCTAGCGAACTTTGGGGGGTTTAGGGGCGAAACACAATCTTAAACATTTTTTTTCTTACAAGTTCTATTTCATTTCTCTTCTACGGTTAGTACTTAATAATAACATCCACCCTTTAATGAACTCTAACTGTAGGCTAATGATCACCATACTGCCTTGAATAGACGTTTTTATAATTTCACGTTTGCAGGTAAAGAAGCCACAGGTTCATGGAGAGGAGGAACCTTGCCCCAAATCACATAGCAGATATACAACTTAGGCCCAGATCTTTCTGATTCTGAAGCCAATTTTGTATTAGATTCCTCTTTCTGCTGTAACACATGACCACAAACTGAGTGGCTTGAAATAATACAGACTTATTATTTTATAGGTCTGGAGATCGGAAGACTCCAAATGGTCTCACTGGGCTAAAGTCCATTTCAGTAGAGCTGCGTTTCTCTGGAGACCCTTCTGATTCCCTGTTCCATCTTGTAAGGCTCCTTTGGATTACATTGTCCCCACCCCAGATTCTCCAGGGTAACCTCCCTATTGTAAGATCCTTAAATTCATATCTGCAGCCACTTTTGCCATTAAAGGTAGCACATTCACAGCTTCCAAGGCTTAGATGGGCACCTTGGGAAGGTCATTATACTTGCTACCTCTAAAGCTAAAGAAGGTGTAGGTAAACATAGAGCAGTTGTGTATTTTTTCAATTAATATTTTGACACTATAATACACAAAATTACATAAAAGATTAATGATCACTAAAAGGATTATAATAGTATAATATAATAGAAGTGGCTTTGAATCCAGAAAATTTTACTCCATCATTTACTAACCTCAGACAAATCTCTTAGTGCCATTTATTTAGAGTTGATAATGGTGGCAAATTATACCAAATTTTATTGCTTAGAACAAATGGAAACCTTTTTAAATGTGTCTGGTAGGTGTTCAACAAATGCTTTTTCCTTCTCCCTCATTTTTTAGAAAATAACAGGGCAGGTAAAATAGTACATGTGGCACTCAAGTGTCACAAATACTGTCTGATAATAAACTTGCAAAAACTGTTTATTTTCTAAATTGTTAAATATTCCATAGGCCTTATTTTTATTCAACAAATGATATTCTGCTGCTCAATAGTCTCTTTCTTTTCCCTCCTCTGGTATTTAATACCTGCTTTGCTTGTTTTTTTCCTACAGTGTTAAATTTGAGCATTTAAATTAATTCATTAGCCAGCTGATGGCTTTTTCTCATTCCATGTTAAGTCCTTAGATTTTTTAAGATGCAGTTTTCTTTATTGTTTATTGCTCTTATAAGTGTACAAATAGTAGTTTTATGCAAAGTGGATCCTGTGTCAGTCTTTTAAAAATCTTTTTTTTTTTTCAAATAATTCACAATCTCATGTTGTAGGAGAGTTATAATAAAAAGTACCATCTCTGCCTCAGCAATTCCTCACTCTCATCGCGTTCTTGGGGGTAACTCCTAACTGTTGTTTTTTAATTCGTTTTCTTTGGAATGCTACTTTATAATTTTTTATCACATCCTTATCAACATTAAAACAAGATGATTGATCTCTGCTGTGAAAGTTGAGGGTCTAGTCCACTTAACTCACCCCATCTTTCCCTACCCTGCCTCTCAATTTTTGACGTTGGCATTTTTAGTTTTGTTCATCTATTGAGTACGTTCATAACTCAAAATGATGTAGTTAAAAGTTCATGCCTCTTTTTCAAGCGTCTATGCTCTTCACTTTCTAAGACAAGTTATTAATACTCCTATTTATTTCCTCAGTGTTTTCTTCCTTCTGTGGCTTTTGGTCCACTAAACTTTTACTTTTGTGTTGTCAAGCTTGCTTAAATTTACATTCTTTCTGTAACTACCAAGTCTTCCTTTTTTAAATATATTAACTCTGAAAGCTGGAAATGTGTAAACAATGTTGGCACTCCACAAATATTGTCTAATGCTGAGTCATCTAGCGTGCTATATTCTTGGACATAGGTCCACCCTCCAAATCTACAACATGCTGGGGACATGGGGGAAGTTGACCATGTTCCATGAATTCTCTTTTTTTTGTTTGTTTTTGAACTTCATTGCTTTAAATCATTTCAGATTTACATTTGCTTTATATCTTGGCCTTGGCTTTTTCATACAGATTTGATTTTATTCTGAAATTTCCAATTGTGTTTCTGTTCGCTTCTAACTTAGCTGTTACCTTATCCCCATGTTTTCCTCCTCAAAGTCTTATGGTGGCTCAGATTCCATCCCCCACCCCACCCCCAGTGTAGCTCCCATGGTGGAGCTCTACATATTTTTGAAATTCTCACAATTCACAATATCCCAAAATTTCAGAAGGATGAGTGTGGGCTATTTTTTTTTTTTTTTGTAGAGGGCAGTGTCACTGGCCCTCATATGTGGGATCCGAACCGGGGCCCTCAGGTGTCCCAAGCCAGTTTGGGCTATTTTTTACTCGTCTTGAGATTCCCCATGGGCCTGTTCAATTTTGAAGCTTATATCCTGCTTTAATTCGGGGAAATTTTCTAGTTTTTTCTTTGATGATGTCTTCTTTCCCATTTTTTCTTTGTTTTTATTTTCTCATTCTGGCTTTGTTTAGTTGTACCTTCTAGATTAGTTTTCTTTGTCTCTTGTCTTTTATTTCATATTTTTAGTCATTTTCTACTTTTGCTCTACATGAGAAATCTTTTTATTGCTTACTTCTTAGGTTTTCGATGCATTTTGTGATTTGGTTATTATACATTTAATCTCTAAGATCTCTTTCTAGTTCTATAATTATTTCTATTTTTACTTATTTAAATTTTTTAAAAAACTATGAAATATACCATACATGCATAAAAGCACATAAAATATTATCTTCAAGATTGTCTTGGCTATTCTTACTCTTTTGAACATCATATAGATATTTAGAATTAGTTTATTAATATCTACTAAGAATCATACTTGGGTTTTCATTGGAAATGCTATAACTTTATTGATTAATTTGCCAAGTATAAAAAAGCCTTGATTTATGGAGTCATATAAATTAATGAATATGATATATCCCTCTATTGTTGATATCTTCCACTTTGGGGCTTTCTGCATGGTGGCAATATATATACATGTATATGTATACGTGTGTGTGTGTGTGTGTGTGTGTGTGTGTGTATATATATATATATAAAATTAGATGAGTAAATTATAGTTTTATAGAAAACCACAGTGTTAAGGAAACAAACGCAATTAAAGTTTCTGTTACATTATGTCCACTAACCATCTACTAATGAAAGCAATTTCAAAGCCAAACCCAATGTTAGTAGGACTGGGAACTATATTCCACATACGGTGGGAGACACGGTAAAATTACGTAGCATAGGGTGTGGATATATAACCCAAAAACAAGACACTAAATAAGGGACAATAATCCAATTTATATCAGAAGGAACATAAATGAATATAAGTCTGAGTAGTCTTGACATACATGAATTTTTGTGCGTTTGTTTTACCATTATCAGAAATTCCCTCAAGTGATTTTTTTAAAGAGCTTTGCTTATAAGATTTTAAAAGTTACTCATTTACTTGTCAGTGTCATATAATTAGTTATTTTACTGTCATTCATAGTGGTAGCAAATCAGAGGCAAAAAGTCCTCAGTCTTGTAAATAAGAGACCTGTGTTTCAAAATGTTAAATGAATACGTCTCCAGCATCACCTTCTCCATATGCACTAGACATTCCATTATTTCTTGATTTACCCCAGTCTTGCTGCCCCTTATTTCACATCACCAGATCTCTCTGGGTTATCCTCAGGTTTTTCTTCTTTTTCATCCCTATATCTGATAGGCGAACAGTTCCAACTCAAAGTGCCTTTCAAATCCCCTCACACCATTTTTTATTCCATTAGAAGTTTTCATCTTGAAGCAAGAGTTTTACCTCACAGACATTTGGAGCCAGTAACATCTTTCAGAAAAGAAATCTGATAGCATCCCGTGTTTGCAGGCCTCCAGTGCTAGACCCTGGCTCCCCAGAGACCACATGATGAGATCCAGGTGTCTGTAGGATGGCATCGAAAGCCCTTTACGGGTTTCTCTCAGTGTTTCCTCTCCTGGGGGTCATCTCGCTTCCATGTCCCTCTCTCCCACCCACAACTCAACTGTGGAATGCTGACTTCAAAACATTTTGTTCCTCTAGATGATTCTCTCACTACTTTGGCTGAGGTCCACTGTCTTCTCCACTCAGTAACCTTCCAGGTCCAGCTCAGAAGTCACCTTTCAGAGCCAGCTCAGATGTCACCTTTCAGAGCCAGCTGTCACCTGTGCTCTCAGGCTTTGCCCGACTCACATCCTCAGTGGTCTTCTCCTGGGGTCCTCAAAGAGTTCTCCCCAAATAAACATTAAAGAATTTCATTCTTGGAGTCTTTATTTTTGATTCTCAAGTTATTTACAAAGGATTTATAAAAAACAAATGCCATATATAGTGTGAAGAAGAAAATAAAGTTTATAGTAATCACGGTTCTTCTCAGCTTAAGAGAATGCAGTTAACATTTCAGTACTATTTTTTTCCTAAAGGTCGGTTTATTTCATGTAACAACATGGCATAGGCAGTTTTTCAATTACATTCTTTCATAAAAATTAATTTAGCTGTTTCTCTCTTACCCTACATTGTTCATTCCTTCAAGGAGCAGCTGTTCTCACTTTATGCCCTATTTCCACTGAACAGTGTAATGTCTGGCAAATAGGTAACATTTAATTAATAGTTTTGTGAATGTTAAATGAAATGGGACTACATTTCTAAGACCAAATAACTCAATGAACCAAAAAAGTGTAACTATAGTCAATGATAAATGCCAAAAGTGGTAGTATATTACTAATGTTAAGGCATCTTGTTATGTTAAATATCAATTTTTGGAATGCTGGCACTGTGACAAGGCAATAATGATGCTGTAATTCTCTATTAATCCTATTTCCCGCTGTTTGGTCTTTTGGAAATGATTTGCCATAAGGAATCTAGTCACATAAGGCTTTAAATATCGATGAAATAATGCTGCAGCTTTAGTACTGGTACAAGACACAAGGGGTGAAACCAGCCTAGTCTTTTTTTAAATTTCTACTTTTAAAGCCATGTAACTCCCTTGTCTGATCTCCTTGTGGTGCTTGTCACAACTGCACGGCTTTTAATCACTCATACATTCAGTGAGTTACTGCATGGCTGGAACCTTAATAACGTTCTAGTTTGTTTGGATGATCTTCCTGATAACGTCCTGACAGTCTTTCAGTATAATGGGGAGACAATCAAAATAAAAAATGCCTTAAGAGTTCAGGTAGTAGGGCATGCTATTATTTCCACATGGTGCAAGGATATTGAAATACCGGCTTTCATCCTTTTGATTGAGTTTGTGATGAAATCCAAGAAAAATTGAAAATTTGAATTATTCTACTGCCAGTAGGGACTATATATCACGAGCAGAAAGCAGGCATATGTAACCAGCTCGTGTATTATCATCTCAAGAGTGTCAGAGTGCCCCCCTTTTATATGAGTTTCTGTAGTGTGTTTAAGCAATTAATTCGCTCTCTGGCTCCTTTATATTTGCAATTACCACTTGGAATTTTAGAAAAATATAGAATGTCATCTTCAGTGCATTCTGTGTGAATTGTTAATAGTAACGACTTATAGTGATAGAGTGTTTCAGATTTCTCAAGGTGCTTTCCGTTCAGTGACATCATTTGACTCACTAGCCCTCTTAAGTAAGCAGTGGGATTGTTACAAGTCTCCAACCTGTCCCACCCTTTCCGCCTCCTTTCCTCTCATTGTTTCCCCATTTCGCCTTCTTTCTTCAAAAGAAGGCAGTTGGGTGCATGGAAAGAGCACAGAATGTGAATTCAGGTATTTAATTCAATCTTTGCCCCATTGAATTACTTAGACGTTGAGCAGATTCCTTTCATTTCTCTGAACCTTAGTTTTCTACTTGGCAAATTAAGAATAATGCTGAAGCATACGTCTCAAAGTTGTGAGGACTAAGTCAGGTCAAATATGGGAAAAATGAAAACAAAACAAAGCAAAACAAACGTAATATCTGTGCTAGCTTCTTTTAAGGGAAGCTTACAATAAAGGAAGGAGAACAGATTTTGGCCTCACTGCTTCTTAACTGGGCACTTGATCAAGATGTCTAGCCTTTCTGAACTGCATTTTCCTCATGTGTGATGGCCTAATAATTCCTATATTGTGAGTGGTCGAATAGAAAAAATAAGGTGACATATATACTGAGCCTAACCCAGTTCCTGAAACATAGTAGTGTATACTCTGTTGAAGGTATTTTTTCTTGTTTTTCCCTCTCTCCTGTTATCTCTTTCCTGCCTCTTTCCTTCCTACCTTGTTCTTCTTGCTCACCTCAATTTTGTATAGCAGACAAGATGAAGCATGTATTGTAAAATCTTGAGATTTCATAATTGAAAAAAAAATTTTAGCATCAATATTCTTTCAAACAAAATCGTAAGCTCCGCTTGAGGCAGGGGATGGGAACCCAAACCCCTGCTCCACTGTTTTGAGTGAAGATCACTTACTGTCATGCTTTAGAACCTCCACTGAATCCTGAAAATTTGTGCCACAGGATTTGACAACCACTGATGGAGCCCATCCCTCTTGTTTTACAGATGAGGGAACTGAATTTGGGAGCTGAGTGACTGGCCAGAAGGCGCAAAGCTGGTAAGTGCTGAGCTAAGGCTGGAGCTCACTTTGTGTGTTGGTTTCTGCCTGTACCCTGTGGTTCCCTTTTCTAAGTGACGGTACAGAGTGCAAATAGGTCTAATTCAGAGTCCCCTCTTGAAGGGTATTACAGCCTATCTGTGGAGATGGAATTTAAATATCAAAGATGAGGAAATGTGAGGTAGCATGGTCGAGCTCTGAAATGACTGACATCGGTAAATACTTCAAGAGGACACAAGCAGGGATGACCTCTGTCTTTTGGGGAAGGACACTGGAAACTCCATGAAGACAGGGACTTGTTTGCTCATTGTCACTGTGTCACCAGGACATACGGAAATGTCTAGCTTCCAGTGGGATTATTACTCGTCTATTTCAATAATATGAATGAATGAATGAATGAATGAATGGCTCGAGTATATAACTGAATCAAATTTAGGAAAAGAGCAATGATGTAGATAATCTGCACCAGCGTGTTTACACTGTGGGTTGCTCTTCATTGTTGGGTGATGACATAACTTGAGTGGATCGTGATTGGCATATAAAAAGTTACAAAGTGTCATTATATCATGTGTTGAAAATGTCAACTGACTGGCCAAAATAGCTCTCCAGAAAAATCCACCAACAGGGCAGTTTATTTGGGAAAAGAAAAAGAAATGAGACCACCCCAGCAGTGTGTGAACACACACCACCTCCAGCCGGGGCTCCAACTGGCCACACACGTGCAAAAAAAGGAAAGAGAGCATTCCCAAGATGGTTTCTCGCTCTCGCTCTCTCTCTCTCTCTCTCTCTCTCTCTCTCTCTCTCTCTCTCTCTCGCTCTCTCTCTCTCTCTCTATCTATCTATATGAATCCCTCCCCCGAAAGTTACCACAAAGTTTAACAGGAAGCCAGGACTAGGGAGTTAACAAGGGGCCCAGCTCCACCCCTAGTCCTCCCAGCTCTATGGTTAATCATCTTAAGATGCCAGCTCACTTGTATCAAAAAACAAATTGCAACTGAGTAAATTTGAAGATCCGAAACTGTCTTCATCAAGCCAATCTAGCAACTAGAAGGGCACTTCTAGGGGTTGTGTAGAATGGAAGGTTTTTATAGAAAGAAGGAAGCTATTAGCAACAACAAAAAAAGAAAGGATTGTTTGGGGGCTGAGACCTCTTTTTGGGGGGTAGACCTGGAAGGGTTTTATCATGCAGATTGCATCTTTTTTTTTCATGGGGGATGGGAAGAGACAGATTACCTTACTGGTGCTTGACCAGAAAATTCCAGACTGGTTGATTAAGGTTATGTTTCTGGGAGAGGCTGAAACTGCAATTAGATCAGATATTAAATCTAGGTTTGGTCTCATGGACTGTTAGCACGAGTGACACCATTTTGGGCCTGTGGTTTTTCTCTTTAACACATGAAAATTGTTTAGATTTATATGTGATACTGACATAAAACACATGAGGTAATGGATAATTAACCTCATGTGTATACTTAGTCACAATTTAAAAATATATGTCTCACTACAAGTCATGGTTTTTAGACAAAGGGTACACTAAAGGTTGAGGCAGGCGTGTGAATGCTTTGCAGAAGAAGAATGACTTTAACAGTTTTGCCAAATGAGGCTGAAAAGAATAGAGAAATCAAGATCAAGTTTTTTCCAGAGGAAGAGGGTTTTATTTGTTTCTTCAGCTTTCGAAGGATCATTGGGAATCTGCTTTGCCCTCTGCTGTCTCCGCCTTCCACAGTAAAAGGATTTAACCCAACTACACTTTAGAAAGATTAACCTGTCAGGAATGGATACACCAGATTGGAACCGGGGGACCAAATGGAGGGCCATGCGGAAGATGCAGCACCGGGATAGGAAGCTGTGGCCTCCGCTGGTGACAACTGGTAGAGAAAAAGTGTCTTGGCATGACTGGGGCAGAATGAGGTTGAAAAACGTGAAACGGAGCCCAAACAATAAACAATTTTAAGACAATAGAGTTAGGAGAAAGCCTTTGATAAGATAGGGAGGAGGTGAGAATCTTTGTGGTCTAGGGAGCGTCAGAGGAGAAAGCCCCTAACATAGGCTGGAAATGAATCTAAAGACACCCAAATTCTAAAGAGACGACCTTGGAAGGGCAGATTTATCTGATACACTAATGCCCCTTGAGTAATTATATAACCCTGAGCATTCTCCATATATAAGTTAGACAGTTAGAAAGAGGACAAGTATTTTTTTGGAAATTTTGGATTCGCCCAAAATCCACATGTCCTTAACACTACTTCACATGAATTCGATAATGATGGAACAAGTTCAGAAGGCCAGAACTATAATTCAAAACAGCTGAACTATGTTCATGTAAGTGGAGCGTTTCTTTTTGGTTTGGGTTTATCGGCCATTCGGAGGACATGCAGAGGTCAAGAATGCTCCATAATTATAATTTAAATTAAAAGGCCATTGCTTAAGTTATTTATTTAGAAAAGAAAAATAATGCCCTTTTGTTGTTTATTAAAGGAAAGCCATGACAGCATTATAGATGTCCCATGAACATGCGTGTATGTAAGTTTACATAAGAAAGAGTGTGAGCATAAACGTGTGTGTGTGTGTGTGTGTGTGTGTGTGTGTGTGTGTGTGTAATGCAACAGTTTCCAGGCATGGTAAGGTACAAAGGTCCATCATTTAAGACTCAGAACTAAATAAACATGTGAGGTTATGATTATTTTATCGAGCTTTCTTATTTTATGACCCACTAATGGCTCACGGATCAGTTATATTGATGAGGCCTGGAAAACTACAGCATCAGTGAGATGTTTTTTTGTTTTGTTTTGTTTTTTAACATTTATTCAGTTATTGTTTTTATGTTAAAGTGCCAAGAAGAAAATGCCCAGTTCCCAGTCTTAGTTTTCATTTACAATAAACCATAACAATACAATTTTTATTGCAGAGAAGGAACTAAATAGATATGTTAAGTGTATATAACTGGCAATTTGTATATATGACTTTCTAATTTACTTTCAGTTTCTAATGCAAACAATTGAACTTCTGAGTTTCAGTTGTATGTCTTACTATCAACTTCAATGTCAGGCTTATGTTGCTTTTTTACACTTGTTAGGCTGAATGTAATTGGCAAAATTAACATAGTTATACATTTTAGTGTTTGTGAGGCCGTAACGTACTGAAGCGCAATTCTGAGAATTTGCTTTTTGTCTTGTTTTCACATATACTTTAATTTATTCATGTCATATTGTGTTGAGAATTCAGAAAGTGGGGACTCTTTTCTGCGTAACCTTCTGTGGAGACTTGTAGGCAGCTTGCTCCCCAAGGAAAGGGTGACAGGATGGGACCATGCATCTCAGCTCAGTCTTCCCAGATGTGCCAACCGGACAAGTCCCTTCACGTCCTCTGGGTAAATAAGTGAATCCTGTTAAGTCAGAGGACAGCTGAAGTTTCACAGAAAGAAGCATAGGAGGACTGAATGCCCCCCCACCCCAAATATTAGCATTTCTAATATTCATAAATAGATTTAGTTTGAAAACTAAGCATAAAAGTTGTATTTAATGCCGTGGTTGATACTTTGGCATGCTTATCTACTGCAAAATAAAATTAAACTTAGTATTTAGCTTTAGAATTAATTAGACCCTCTCAATCTACTTGTTTTATCTACATCTTGTCAGTTTTACTGCTGGCACCTTGACTGGAGGGGTAAGAAGGTATAGCAGCATTTGCCGATTTAGCTTCAAGGATCTTACATATTTTGGTTTACTTTTTACATTACTCTAAAATTAAAAAGGAAGCCATTTGACTCGATGCATGCATGAGTTCCCTGAGGTCAAAACCTACCATTCAATTTTGAAAGGATTCTCAGGTTAATTTTTTGAACCATGGACTTTTAGTGCTAAAATACTTATTAAAATCACACCATAAAGAAAGAAATACTGTTGCCTATTGGGTCCTGTATATTTATTGTAGAATCAAACCCTTCAAGTCTTTATATGTACTGAAGGTGAAGAACAGTTCATTTCTAGGTGACCAAATTTGGGAACACAAAAAGTAGAAAGGCAAGGGTTATCCCGGCAGGAGAGAAACACCTATTTTCTGAGTATGTAAGTATTCCATGTAGAGTCCATGTCCAAGTGAAATGAAACCAAAAATCCAGGGCTTATTATTCTGCTAGGCATTGCATTTCTTTGCACCATTCTAAAAATTATTAAAGCAAGTTATCATGATTCATGAGCTTACATATATATATATATATATATATATATATATATATGTAAATTCAAATGATTCTGGGGACAGAAGGATGAAAACTTTTTAAGAGAACTTGAGGATATGAGATCTTTACTAATACTTCCACAGGCATTCTAAAATCCTAAAACTTGTCATTATATGGATTCCAAAAGCCAGGTCTTATACAGTGGATTTTTCTTTCAACAGAGATTTTTCTTACAGTGAAGACAGTCAAATTTCTCGCACAGTAAAAGCTAGATGTTGTTTTGAGAGCCCAGGCACTGTGAGTCGTAACTGAAAATTAAAGAACGTGGCTTGTTGACTGGGGCCCCCGGATGGTGCTGTGGTGACCTGAGAATGCGTTTGTGTGAGATAAATTCAGGTTAGAATCTTGGTCTTGTCAGTACTGCGTGTCTCTGCTCAAGTTACTATACCTTTTCAAGTTTCAGTTTTCTCACCTGTAAAACTGAGGATAGCCACACATTGCCACAGAGGATCTGGTTAGGATTCAGTGAGAAAAGGGCCTCCCCAAATGCCGGGTACAGAATTGGCACTTAGAGTCTGCTAAGCAGAGTGCTGTCCTTTCAAATGTAACTCTCTAAATCGTCCCTGTGATGGTTGTTAGACTTACAGTGGGGATTGCATTGTAAGGCATATAAATGTAGAATCACTACATTGTACCCCTGAAACTAATACAGTATCCTATGTCAACTGTATTTTAATTAAAAAGTTAAATTTAAGGTAAAAAAGATAGATTGGCTTCTAAGATTCTATCTCCTAACTTTGCTCGCAAACGAAGGCAAATGATGGTTTTACCTGAAGGACTGGAAATGGTTATTTTTGTACAATCAGCATTCATACACCTAAAAAATGGGCTGGATTTGGTGCATGTCAGCCCGTTTATGCCTTGTATGTTTTGCTCCTAACACAGTTTTCAAATGCAAATTGCATGGGATCAAGTGCTGTGTGCTTAGGAGGAGTTTGTGTGTTAGCAGCTTCCTCTGTGCAGACAGCTCGGCAGCCTCTGATTCTTTCTGTCTCCTCTTCCGGAAATAATAACCTGAAGATAGTATTTCAAGAGGTGTCAGAAATTCAGCAGTTTTCCCCCCTCCAAGAAAGCAAGGAGGGAGAGAAACAACACTGTATGATGATTTAAGCAATTCTTTATGATTGTGTTTTTAAAATCTACATTCTTCTTAGTTTTATAATCCATATGGAATGTTTGGATTTTCTTCTACCTTTGAAAAAAGGCCATGTGTGAATCCTTCCTTTGTTTATAGTTTCAGGCTAATAATAATAACTCACATTTATTGAGGATTTTAGAAGGGCCAGTCACGACACTAAGCAGTTCACATATTAACATATTTACTTCTCAGTGGTAATATAGATATTATTCCATTTTTAAATATAGGGAAATTAGGTCAGAAAGAATTTAGGTACATTTCCCTGAAGTCACATAACTAATACGTAATGGAGCCAGAATTTGAACTTGGGGCGACAGTTACTCACAGCACAGTAAATTATCAGAGATACACCCAGCCTAGAAATCATACCAGAGCTGCGTCACTAATGAGGCTGTCACTTGTTTTGAATGGTTTTTGCTTTGTGCATGTGTGTGTGTTGTGTATAAAGAAATATGCTGTGTATGACTATTTCCTGAATGAACATTTTTTTATTAGAGACTGGATAACAAGAGGGAATGTGACAAATGTTTCATATTTGTTTAACTATCATGAATATGAAGGAACGTTTTACAATAAGGTGGGAAATAATGAAAATAATGTTCTTTTCATTCCCTAAATTTTAGGAATTGTTTTTGAGTGTTTCGATAAGTTTTGTTTTTGGAAAATTCCTGTGCAACTTAAAAACAATGTCATTTTTATGGAATGCATGTTTAATTGCCTAAAAGGTAATATTTTGCATGTTTTTGTGATACAAGGACATTTTTTGTTGATTACTAAGTAATAAAAAATTTATCAAGAATTATGATAATGGGCCGGACAAGTGGCTCAGTTGGTTAAGAGCTCGCTCAAGAAGAGTTTGAGCTCTGAGCAACAGCAGTTCAATGCCCGGCCCGAGCTGAGCTGCTGCTAAACTGCCAACAGGTGGCAGGATGGCTCAGCTAAGAAAAAAACAAAAAGAATTAATGATAACACAAAACTTTGATAGGTAAACTGAGAAGTATCTATTTTGTGCAGTGGAATTACATTCAAATTTGGAGAAAATGATCTTCATTTCTCTGAGTAGGACACACTTTAATTGTACACGTGTGTAGTCATGATACAACTTTGTATGTTGAATGTTGAAAGTCTCAAATCTTGTAGCACGGCTGCCCTTTGCTAAGCAGCTACAGGTCTTCCGATTTTTAAGTTTTACATTGAAAAATAATTTTCGTCAGGGAAACCAAGGGTGAATGATAAAGATCCCCTTTACAATTAAACAAAAGTCAGCCATCCCTTATTCATTTCTTCATGTGGAAGTTTGATATCTGAATTGTTTTGCCATATTTGTCCTGAACCTTGCTGGAAAATAGAGATTAAGTAATTCGTAGTGTTCTACATATTACTTGCAAGAAAGTAAAGGACTCTTGGTCTCCAACCCTAGTAACAACCTTGAGTCAGTAACTTCCTTTCTCTGAGGCTCACTTTCTCATTAGAGGATGGGACTAGATCGTTGGTTTTCAAACAGTGCTCCGCCAAATTCTATAAATTGGGAGTGCTTTAATCTCCCACACAGTTCTAACTTTGCATTTTACCTATTGGTAGCATGCTTGAAATTTGTTTAGAAAACACTTCCATTATGTAAAGATTTGAAAGAACCCTGGACTAGGTGACACCTGGAATTCCTTCCCCTTCCAACATGTCTTCTTTCCTAATTTTCTGTGCTAGAATCAGACACACAAATTACCACTGCCCGACACTCCAGACTTTTCACGGAATACCCATCTGCTCATTTTTAACAGTCACAATTTTACTTGGTTTTCAAAATCTGATTCTAAGGCCATCTCTGTGGATGAATAGACTTATTAAGCCAGGGAAAAACTCTCTTTCCAATAACAGTAAGTTAGCATTGATTACGAGACACTTCACCTATTCTTCATCCTATCTTGGTTATAGGTATGTGAAGAGCTTCCATCTCTAATTCCTACAGGGGCTGGCGAGATAGGGGGATGAATAGGAGGTAATGGTGGCACCCTAGGGCACTCCCTGGAGAGCACATGTTTCATCACCAGGGGACACAGCCTCGATGGGGTTCCTTGAGACTGTCCACAAGGAAATTCACAATCAGTATCACCAACTTCTATCTCAGTAAGAATTGGAACATCCAATTTTTTTGGTGAAATTTTTAACTTTTGGGGACATTCAAAAATAAAAACCAAATAATACAAGAACAACAAGAGCAAAATGGATGATGGCCACCTGTGCACACCTCTGAACTGCACGTATCCATGTGCCTTTGTCCCCTCACGTGAACAGTCTTCCCACTTGCCCCTTTGTTCAGCAAAATTGAACAGGTCTTATTGGAAATGTTCAGGCAGCCTGTTTTATATAAGCTTGAATAGGATCACAATATTGATCAACCCAGTGCAAACTTGGCTGTCAAGAGCAATGTGACAATGCCCTCGAGGTGTTCACATTGTAAGTGGATCATCTTCAAAGGGAGACTCTTTTGCTCTTAACTTCAGGTCCCCTACTTGATGCTTTTAGGATAACAGAAATGTCTTCCCAAACAAATAGGAGATTAGGGACTGTTTCACCGTTCTACTCTAGTTATGTAACAGGCAGATTAGCCAGTTGCCTCGAAGAAACCAAAAGACTCATCTGGAAATTTGGGAGGGTTTTAGTGCAACCTTCTTGTGTTAATCTTGAAAGAGATAATTTGTATTAGAGACTTTGTGTGTGTGTGTGTGTGTGTGTGTGTGTGTGTGTGTGTGTGTGTGTGTGTGTGTTTTGTTTGTTTGGGGTTTTTTGTTTGTTTTTTTCAGTTACTATTTCTGAGCATGTTTAGTGCTCACTCAATACCCTAAAATACTAACAAGTTTCTATTCTTTGAAAAATTGCTCTGCTGGTGATCACACGTCTATATTTCCATCTAAACCATGTTTGATTTTTAAACTATTTGAACAAAATTTGAAGCACTCATACTTTAATTCTCTATGTAACAGAATAGTGTTTAAAACAGATTTACACCATCTTTGTATTATTGTTTCCTGTTTGAAGCAATTCCCAATTAACTTGGCATAGTCTAGTTAAAATTTTAATCTAATCCCCTCCACTGCTTATGACTAAATAACGAAGTATTTAGTGGTGACTGGGTGTTTAGGAGTGACAATTAAACACTTCTGAATTTAATGACATGGGAACTGAAGTTGCCTAGGCATCATAAAGTTTGAAATGCTGTGTTTATGACAAAATGATGGCTTTTCGATTATGAGGAAATCAATGGTTTATCGTGTTACATTTTACTAAAAATATATGTAAAATTGATTATGTTTCTAAAAATAGTGTGGATTTAAAATATTTATTCATTTATTTCAAATAGATCACATAAAAAAAATCCCAGTTTTATCTTAATAAGTCAGTTCAGACGTTCACTCTCTGGTTCGAACACAAAGTAGTTTTTGATGGCTCCGAGTTCTCTGCGCCCTCACCTTCTTTCTTTTTAAAAGTCCTGCTAACAAAGTAAGCAGAATTGTTCTCTTGTTAAAAGAACCATCCATCTAATCTGCCCTGGGCAGTTCCTGGCTCCTCCCTGCACAGAATCCTGCAGTTCTCTCTTTCCTCAGCCTTTGTCACACTGCCCCCTGCTTCTCACCAAGTGGCCTCACAACCTCAATTGCTCAGGTGACTCATCTTTTTTTCTCCCTAAGAAGTATACAGTCTGTGTAACTTTTCATCGGGGTTCAATATCATTGATCTAAAGGTGGGCTTATTTAAGGATAGGTCTCCTCTCTTTAAAACTAAGGAAAATGATCGTATTTAAATAGAAAGTAGGTACTATTTTTAAAACTTAAATATGTATCAGATATTTCCCTTAAAAATGTTTCATAGCGATATCTATTCCAGGATTAAGCAGGCCAATCACTAGGTATCAATAGGTCTTATTCGTTATAGTTTCTTAGAACTATTATCCCTGTGTTAATATACTTGATCAATAATAATTAACAACATTGATGAATAACTAACCTCTTAGTACAATTTTCTGTACAAATAACACTTTCATATGAAACACCTCATTGGACTTATCACCACTGTATTATTATTATTGTTATTACATATAATATTAAAGATTCAGAAATAAAGTTAAGAAAGACTCAAGTTAAGGAAGCCAGTGGATGGCTGCTTTCCAGAATGTAAATTTTTACTCTTTGGATGAAATGGAATTTTAGAAAATTGGCAGTATTTTTTTCCTTCGACCCAGTATGTCATTACGAGGAAGCAATCTCCATTTCTTAAAATAGAAATTATTAGAAACATATCGAATGATTAAGTAGGAGGATGGTTAAGCCTATTATCGTGCACCTTCACAATGAGCATTAAGCAGCCATTACAAATCATGGTTTTTAATAACATAGAAGAACGCTCACAGGTTAACAGCAAGTGAAAAGAGCAGGATATGCAAATGTATAGTGACTATGATTACAATTATGGAAACACGTATCTGAGTTTTGAACCCGAACACTCCAAACAAAGCTCATACCCATCTGAGGGCCTTTCTGGAATTCTCTTGGTTTACCTCTTTTCCTGGTTCCAGATTAAATGTTGCTTTCTCATGAAAGCTTTTGCTGTTCCTCAGGGTCCCTTCAGGCCAGCTATGCCCCCCCAGTTATGTGTTCTCTTAACACTCTAATTTTCCTTCATGATACTTACAATGATTACAAGTCACCACCTTATGGTATCTTTTGAATGTCTGTCTTCCTCATTGACCTATGAGCTTCATTTGAGCAATAACTGTCAACCTTATTTGCTCAGCGCCTGGCACAGAGATGAGGACAGAATGCACTCAGTAAACATTTGTTGGAGACATTAGTGAATGAATGAATGCATGTAAGGCACTGTGCTGAGAGCTTTTCATGTAATCTCATTGAGACCACACAACAAACTTAAGAAGTAGGCAACATTTTTTGTGTATTATGAATAAACTAAATCTTAGAGGGAGAAAATTGTCCAAAGTTATATAGCAAGGAAGTGGACAGACTCTGAACTGGAAAAAGAAACTTATTCTTACATGTACATCTTAGTTCTTTATCCCAACAGTTCGGTGCTTTTCAATTTAAGGATAAATGTTCCCACACACCTCAACAGCTCACAAATGATCAATCAACTGTAAGGTCTGAATGATTATTGAAGTTTCTAATAATAGACTTGTTATTGCTGGAAGGGCCTAGAAATACATTGAACCCATCTTCTCATTTAGAAGACCAACGTCCCAGAGCAGTGGAGTTGGAGAGCCAACCTTGTTAAACCTTCCTCCATGGTTAAAGACAGAGTGGTTTTCTGCTGCACTTGTCTCTGAAACTGCCCGTTGCTCTATGCTTAGAGTCAATTTAATTTTATAACCTTCTGAGTTAATGAGATAAGCACTCCTTATGCCTAATTATTTAGTGCTAAAACTACGTTTTTTTTGCGTTTTACGAGGCACACTTCAAAAATTTTTACTAGATCTTTATCACATAGTTCCAAATGAAAAGGGAGTTCAGGCTGCTCATTGCTGTTCCATTTTATCTGTTCCATCAGATAAAATATTACCATTTTATCTGATGACATACAAATGGGAAAGTTAACCAATAAATCTATTTAATCAGATCTCTCAATATTGCGAATGACCCTCCTGGTGGTAGCCAGACGGTAGAAGTCTGTTGTGACCACTTCTCATTTTTGCTTGTTGCTCTGGGACAGAACTGGATGTGTGGCACCCGGGTTTTCTTAAGTATAAACCATTCCAAAATCACACTGTTATTATAGGTTGCTTTGTCCTCAGGCTCTCTAGTATTCCATTCGGGCTATTGGTCTTTCAACATGCAGTTAGGGGATTAAAGTAAATCATTTAATCCATGCTGCTTGTCACTCAATAGTATACTTTTGGAAATTGTTTCCACAGAAGCACCAGTGAAAGCAGCCCTGTCTGAGATATTGACACTATAGAAAAAACTGACAGTTTACTCCTTGTATTGATTCTACTCTTCTCTACAAATATAGACTCCGTTCCCTGCCACAGCCTTGTAAGTGGTGACTGCGGAGGCTTCTAAATTGCTTTGTAAATTATTTATTGCTTGGACACCTTGTAAAGACCTTTCTTCTCCTCTGACTTGCCCGTGATTTCTCAGGTTATATATATATATATACGTCTCGAAGTGTAGACTCATCACCACCTCCTTATGGAATTCCTTTTCTTCCTGTTTCATTTTGCGGATAGGATCTGTTCTACCCATACTATGCTTACGCCTTTTGTCATTCTTATTTCTGATCTATTGCTTACAAAATATCATCAATGTTCATATACATAGGTTCCAGGCTGCGTGTTAGACACCTTGGCAATTTGGAACCCAGCACTGGGCAATCAATTAGCACATGTTCAAACTAAAAAAGTTTTTCAAGGGCATTTATTTCACGATGGAAGAAACAGTTTCTATTAATAAAAAAAAAAGATTTATCAGAGCAGATGTACATATTTAATTCACTTGTACCGATGTAGCAGGGTCATTGTTCTAAAAAAAAACTGCAAATGTTTGCTTTCTTTTCTGAATTTTGCTCCTCTCTTAGGTTTGCTTTAATTTTGTGAAACCGTAGGTTTTTGGTTTTTTTTAATGTTTATAATTCAGATAATAAAAATGCACTTTGTGTCCAGTCAACAAGGCACGTTGAAACTGCCTATTTTTAGTGACTGAAAGCACACACACATATAAAAGTATTCAACAGAAAGAGGGCTGTAATTAATGAGTTTCTCCTGCCCCCTGGCTCACTACACGGAGAGGCTCAGAACAAGTATACACTTTGTGATGTAACCCCGGAGTTTCTGTAGCAGCCCTTATAGTTCACCAACCCAAGGAGCTACTTGCCTCAGCCATTCCCTAAAACTCATTTGATTGCATTTGAAGAGTATGGATTTCTCAATCCCATCACCGCCATTTAGGAGCTCTATGACTTCAGGAAAGGACCTTAATTCTTGTAAATAAGTTTTTTTCTTGTTTTTTTACTGTTAAAAGAAACAATACTAATAATAAGACAGTAATAATATTTATCCAAAGGGTATTGGAATAATAAGTGTGATAATATAGAGACTTAGCACAAGCACAGGTGTTAGATATCTGTAATGGTTATGACATAATGGATATGTGATTTTTGCTAAGGATTTAGTTTTATGATTCTGTTTTATACAATACCAATAGATACATGTTGATAATAAAGAAAATACGCAGTTTATAATTGCACACTAAAACCGCAGCATCTTGGAGGTGTTTTTTTTCTAATTATAGAAATTTGAAGAGCACAAAACATTTCTAAGATCAGTGTAATTCTCAGTGATGTGGGCGATACAAACCTGTGAGAAGACAAAGGTTTAGATCCGTTATGAAGGTTTACAAGCAGAGGAAGCCAGCAAATCGGTGCCAAGCGATGGCTCCGGACCAGCAAGCAGCTTTAGAGAGCAAGGCCATTACGTTTTAAGCCCTTTTTAAAATGTATTTGTTATTATTTTTTATTTATTAATGCAGTCCTCGCCAGGCAAGGTTTGCTGCTTTTCTTGTCCCCTGCTTTCTGCCAACATATATTGTTCTGACCTCGTCTCTTCCTTTCCCTTTATACTGAAGGCAGTCGTCTTGAAAATGAGTTTTTCCATACCTGTTTTCATACTTTTCTTCTGGCTTTCTTGCTGTTTCTTACCATCAATCATTCCAACGTTTCAAAGTCTAGCCAAAGTGCCCCGTCCTGCCCCTGCACCGTCTACCCCTGTTGTTCCCACTTACCTGATTCTTCCTTCTCTAAATCGTTTCAACCCTGATAATCTCAATCACTCTAACTAGCATCTGAAATTAGATACCATCCTGCTGGTTAAATAACTGTTATTTCTAAAACCTTCTATTCAGCCAGAAACATGTCTTCCATGGAAGATTCCTTTACTGTCCCTTCACTAGCCATGTAATGAAAGATTAAAAGAAGACCTGAAAAGCTGGCTAACACAGAAAGTGTTTTCAGATAAAAATGCACATTCCAGCACTAAATAGGAGCTGTAGAGTCACCCTCTATGTGTGTGCAACATTTTAATATATGTCCCACTCTCACCTGATGATAACCAACTTTTACCACCTGACTTTGTAGATTACATGACACTTTCACACCAGTTACCTCATTTACTTCTCAAAACAATCTTATGAGATGAGTCTTATTATCCTCATCTTGTAGGGAAGAACCAAAGTCTGTGAGAGGTGACGTGATTTGTCCCAAGTTGCACTGAAGTCCATTACTTTTCAATCAGTCCCATCTGACCTCACACAGTGGCTCACCTCATCCTCACAGAACCCACATGAGGAAGGCCAGAAAGACCTTTTTAGCTTCGATTTATGAGCAGTGAGGTTGATCTCTCTTGAGCCAACATGAGAGGGGAACCACCCATCTTCCGCAGTCTTTGCCTGTTCCCTTTGGGAACAGGGCATGGGCAGTTCTCTGAAAAAGATTGGTTTGACACCAAAAACCAGGTGGTAGCCTGCAGACTTACTGTCTACCCGAAATGCATGAGGAACAGACCAGAACATGATTAAATTATACGTGTATACACATATGGATATATATATATATATATATGAATCACAAAATAAGTGTGAAAACATGTCTATCTCAATTTATATTGTTAAAAGATAAACTGAGGTATATTACAATGTTAAGAGTTTATTTGAGCAAGAATCAATTCCAAATGGACAGCCCCCAAACTGAAGGTGTGGGAGTGTTTCACTGACAAGGACATATACAGAAGGTGCAGAAGCCAATAAAGGAATGCATCTGATTGGCTGTAGCTTAGAGCCCAGTTGGCTGTGATTGGTGGTTACAGGAAGTACACATCCTCAGTTCAGATGACTTACCATGTGGAACAGCTTGGTTAAGTAGCACCGGCATCTTTTTGCTTGCTTCCCACCAGATGTGACTGGGTATGTAAATGCTGTGTGGGTGACAAGGGTTTAATGACCGAGAACCAAATAGAGCTGTGTGTTTGTATCTTAATCTACCATAAAGCTCACCAAAGATCCTTAGCACATAGACAAGCTGTTTTAAAACCCAAGTCTGGGTGAAGGAGCAAAGATGGTGGAGTGAGGTGTTCCGTGGCATCCCGGCCTTTGGGCCGCGGGTGGGTTGGCCCTGGGCGGTCAAGTGCTTCTGCTGGCTTGTGCAAGAAAGAACGTTTTCCTTGACTTTTAGGTACTTTTATATTCATCTTGAGAAGAAAACAAAACTCCGAACTCAGGATTTGGCACGTATTTCTGTGTTGTCTCCTAGAGTGAGTAATCCTGCTTTGTTTATCCAGCCACTTTCTCTAATCTTGAAATATGGATATCTCTTCTCTACACTTTACCTCTATGATTTGGATTGGAAAAGGCTGCTTGTCTTTTTTTTTTTTTTTCCACCTCTCACATTCAACTCAGAGAAGTTCCTAGGGTGCAGTCATACTGCAGACTTCTCCAGGAAGAAAGAAGCAACTGACATGTGTCTTCTGATGCTATCTGCTTAATTGTAAAGAAATTATCTTGCAAGCTGAAGGCTGATGTTTAATTTGAAACAGGTGCTTAGATGGTGGTATTTGTGAATTCTTTACCTTTTGTTCCCAACAAGAAGACTTATATATAAATAGCAAGTATGGACGACATTAGGGTGTTTTTTTTCATGTCTTCCAGTTTCAGCCACTATCATGATAAGCACAGTTAAGACTGCAGTAGCAATTTCCAAATATGTGTTGAAATTTGAAATGAGAGATATAAAAATTACATATGTGTCTATTAATAAATCCTGGCTCATCCTGTGACATTAACTGGATAAGAACAAAGATCTAATTTTGCAGTAAAACTTCTGATGTGATAAAGAAGCATAAAGACAAAATATCTCGAGGTTAATTTCATATGTGAATAAACCATCACAATCTCTGTATAAAAACGTATTTTTACATGTGTAAATCCACATTTTTGAATGAGAAGAGGGATTTTTCTCCTAGAAAAAGAAGCTGTTGTTCTTCCTCGGAAGTCTTTGGACATTTGGTATTTTTAAATGTTTTTTTCGTTCTTCTAAGGACCTCATTGTGCAGATACTAACCCTATGAATGCATGCTTGGGTTTAATGAAAGGTTGGTAAAAGGAAACAAAAGTTTTGAGTCCAGTGATGGAACCCTATTCACCTCCATAGGATGAGAGGCTGCTGTATTACCAATTACTTCATTCTTTTTTGTGGAGTCCTATATAGCTCTTGAAACTTGTTTTTCCATGCTGCTAGGCTGGAAAAAAGGTGGCATGTATGGTTTTTCTGCTCAGAAAATGGTAAGACCCTACAGTATAACCTGTCTTCGACTTTGGACATGGAGGAATGTGGGGAGGGAATGAGAAGTTTCCATATAACTCCCTTCTTCTAAGAAAAAGACGTGAAAATGCCTTATGCAGCTCCACCTGACTTTATGGCATTTTACATTCTATAGCTGTTTTTTTGTAAAATCATAAATAACTTTTTTCCTTTGACTCAAAAAAAAAAAAACAGAAAAAAAACCAAGTCTGTTCTCCGTATTGGCAGAAGGAAATGTGTTTGTGTTTGGATGTTGTTAAAACATTTAATTTTGTCAAACAGAGAATATCACATCTGATTCCTTGTAGAAGGAAGTCTAACTGCTGGACATAATAGAAAAATTAAAAGAGGTATAACTCTCAGTGAATGAAGTATATAACAAGTAACTCTATGGAGAAAATGATAACATCGTTTCCTGTAGCTATGGAAGAAGAATACATCATTATAAATCCAGAACAGAAAACCTCTCTTTCATCTTAATTTCTATTATCAGTTTTTTTGTTTTTTTTAAAAGATTTTTATTGGGGAATTGAGGGGATGGGAACAGTGCTGGGGAATTGGGGAAAGGGGAACAGATAAGTTGCTGTCATTTTTTGTTCTTCAGTCTAGTTGTGGAGGACGTTGCTTCACTGGCCCAAGTTGGCACCATTATTGCGCTCTTCCCGGGCGAGGCAGATCAGTCGCCGGCTTCTGGACGGCCGCTCACTGTGGCTGCTGGCCGCTCACGCTGGCTGCTGGCCGCTCACGCTGGCTGCTGGCTACACATGGTAGCCCATGGCAACCCACTGCCGCAGGGGCTGCAGCCTACACCGTCGCCGGTGACTCCCAGCAGTCCAGCTCCAGGTTGAGCTGTTGTTCAGCATCTTAGCTGTAGAGGGCAGTGTCAGTGGCCCTCATATGTGGGATCTGAACCGGGGCCCTCTGGCGTCCCAAGCCAGCTCTTAACCATAGCGCCACTCGGCCGGCCCTCTATTATCAGTTTTATTTTCATCCTGGTTGCTCCCTGATCTTTCCTAGATAGCCTCATTTTCTTTACAATACTGAAAGAATCTCTCCAGAGAGTTCTGTGTTCCTAGATTTTGTTATTCTGTGTTTGAATTTATCCATAGGATTCTTTGGAAAATTTTTTATTAAAAGAAAATTCTTATGCTGTGAGTGAGATAAGACTTCACATTTCCTGTGACAATTTTGACAAGGATGCAGAAAAGTTGAAATCTCATACACATTGCTGGATGGAATGAAAACTGTTGCAGCTGCTTTGGGAAAAAGTTTGGCAATTTCTCAAAAAGTTAAACCTAGAGTTACCATATGATCCAAAAATTCCACTCTCAGGTGTGTACCCAAGAGAATTTAAAATATACGTTTATAAAAAATAATTTTATACTACTGCTCATAGCAGCATAATTCGTAGTGGACAGAAGGTGGAAACAATCCAAATTTTCATCAAGTAATGACTGGATAAACAAAATAAGGTATATCCATAAAATAGAGTATTATTCAACCATAAAAAGAATGAAGTACTGACACATGCTACAACATGGATGAATCGTGAAGACATTAAACTAGGTTAAAGGGACAACACACACACTCTCACACACACACACACACACACACACACACACACACACACAATAATGTACAATTCCATCCACATGAGATGTCCAGAATGGGAAAATCTAAGAGAGGAAAAACATTGGCGGTGTTTAGGGGCTGGTAATGAGTATGGGTTTTTTAGTGGTTGATGAAAATAGTGGTGCCGGTTGCACCATGTTTGAATAGTATTAAAGCCATTGAATTATAAATAAATACATATTTACTATTTATAGATATATACTTATATATGCTTTTTTATAGTATATTTAAATCTCCTGGGAAGAATAATAAATACTATCAGATTTTAAAACATACTATAAAACTATAGTAATTACAAGTAATTAGTACTATTTGGTACATGGTAGAACAATAAGATGAAACAGTATTTAGACTCTGTTTGAAAACTTTGTTTATTCAATCAGAGAAAATAATTAAAATTGTATCCATACTTCTTCTATTAAGCCAAAATATATTCCAGATAAAATAAGATTTTAAATATGAAGTAATAGGGGGCCGGCTGAATGGCTCAGTTGGTTAAGAGCTCGCTCAAGAGTTTGAGCTCTGAGCAACAGCGGTTCGAGGCCAGCCCGAGCTGAGCAGACGCTAAGCTGCCAATAGGTAGCAGGATGGCTCAGCTAAAAAAAAATAAATAAAAATAAATAAATAAATAAATAAATAAATAAATATGAAGTAATAGTTACAAAAGTTGTAAGGAAGAATTAAAGAGATTGAGAGAATATATTTTCTCTAATCCTAATGAGAACACTTGTATAAACACAATAAAATATATGGACACAACAAATAATGAAACTTGATTGTGTGAAATTTAAAAAAATCTGATGACAAAAATAGTAATTTAGAACATATTTGAGGTAACTTAATTTTAACATATAAAGAGCTTTTATGAATCAGGAAATTAGCAACCAGTGTTATGGGCAAAAGGACATGAACATGTATGTGGTTCAAAGGAGAAAAATAAACTTTTAAACATAAGATGTCTGGTCTATAAAATAATTTTTAAAAATGCACTGTAAACAGCACTGATATTTCTACTGTTCAGTTGAACAAAAGTTTTTAAAAAATGGCCGTTAATATTTGGCATTGATGAAGTTGTAGGAGAACAAGTATTTTGTTACCATATAGTGTTGGTGTATGTATAAATTATAATAATCATTTTGATGTAATTTGACCTTATCTCTCAAAAAGGGGAAAAAAAGTAGTCTAGATGAAAGCTTCCGATCCATGGTGCTGTGAGCTGATGTGTTACCATCGTTGTGTGTGATGGACTTTGTTTCTTAGAATACGTCACCACAGCTGGAGGGTTGCTGCTTTTATGTTAGAACTGAATCCGTGCTGTGCCTACGGAAACGCTTACACTCTCTTGAATTGTGAAATGATTTTTCGAATGGGGCAGAAAGGGGTGGAGTTTCTTACAGCCACGGGGCAGGGAATTGCTCACAGCTCTGGGTGTGCCGGTGGGAGTGTGTCCATATGGGAAAATCACACCATCACGAGCTGGAATCCTTTGCGAAGGATGGGAACTAGTTTCAAGTCAGTAGGCACAAAGTTCCAGATGATCTAAGGATGTAGGAATGATCGTAGACTGTTTTCAGAACACACTAAGGGGCCTCCATGATCCTAAAAGCCAATAAAATTCTCGGCTCTTGATATATACATATACATTTGGGAAGGGCATCGTTCTAAGCTTTGAATGATATCAGTTAACTGCAGAATATAGTGTTATTTACAAAATAAACTAACATACTAGGCATAAAATTTTATTTTGAGATTAATGTCCTTTGATTATTACCAAATTTGGACATTTTTCCATATGCTAGTTTTCTTTAAATTTCCCTGTATTTTATGTTCTGCTGATTGTGATTTGTTTATTAGTTTTTTGATGTTTATTACAAATTTAAGTGATCTCATTATATATAAGTAACCCCGGGATCTTATGTAGTGAATTATAAATTTGGGGGCTAGTTTGAGACTGACGTCTGTCATGTTGCGATTATGAATCATACTTGTTATAGTTGGTGGTTCATGAGTGGAAAGGAGGATAGATATTTCATAATTCCATCCACTAACGTAGGTGGTTATAGAAATTTCTACTAGTATCTTGAATATACTCAATTCTTAACACTTATTATGACCATCACTGAGGTATTTACTTTCTAGAGGATTTTATCAATAGCTTATTAGGGTTTAGAGAGAAGATCTCTGTTTTTCTATGCTGACATTCTCTGAAAATAGGTTAGTTTTTGAGTGCAGGTACTGATTTTTCCACTAAATGTAATGTGTAGTTACTGATTTTTAAACCCGATTCTTCTGCTAACTTGTTGGTGAACTTTTGACAAGTCGCTTAACCAATTTGTTTCCACAGCCACAAATGAAGCATTAGTCTTAGAGATGTCTCTAAGCTCCATGTCAACTGTGCCTTTCTGATTTATACTATATATTTCTTGCTTCTAAATACACCAGTGCAATTTCCATATGATTTGGGGATTGTCCATGGTGTAGCATGAGCTGGTTTCTCTATCTCATTCTTTAACCTTTTTCCATCACAAGATAAACAGTACAAACGTTTCAAAGGTTTGGAACCCCCAAACCACAGTGTTTTGAAATTGTATTCATTCACCAAAACGTGCTAAGTTAAAGCAAAATGTGTAAGAATATTGTTTTATCTTGCAGTGGTCTTGAGTCAGTTTCACTGTCCTGTCCCTCATAAACAAATACAAAAGTGCCTTATGTTAAAGAGAGGTCTATTGCAAGCTCTAGAAGACAGGAGCTGCAAGAAGTAATGATACTTTGCAAATATACATATTTGAGGATCCTGCCACTTTTTCATCTAGTTTAAAAATCATCTGAGGAAGAATATGATGAATCCCTTTAACTCTTAGTTACATTTTAAATATTTGGTAGATACATGGACTCTGAATAATTAACCTTGCTTACTACTCAGTGATTTAAGTGGAATGACCCTTGATGGTCTGTTTGTAATAACTAACACAGTGCCTTTTAGTTATTTTTTTTTTTAATTAGGAAGAGGCATCCCCAGAGTTTAACATTCTTGGAGGTAATATTGCACTTTTAAAATTGGTTAGTATAGTGATTTTTCTCTCTTAATGAAAATGAAAGTGTTCTGCATTTTCAAAACCTGGGTGCGCCTCTAAAAATGATTATGCATGTGATTTAAGAGCAGGCGTATATTGTAGACAATTATAGTTTGGTGGTTTTTTTGGCTTTTTTCCTATCACAGCATACCAATGTTCTGGCCTATTAGAAACTGTATAGCCTAAAAGTTAAATAATTATAGGTCTGAAAATATAGGATGTCGTGATTTTTATAAGAATCTGAGTTTGAAAGTTCAGTCAAACGAATACTAAACGAATTTCATAAACATAAACGTTCAGTTTATAAGCTAGCGAGAATAAAAGCTATCGTAAAATTTACAAGCAGCTTGGGTAATTATTAAATGCTAAGTTTAGTAAGCAGGGAACTCTTATCTTCCATTTTAAGTGGCTGTTTATCTTATACTTGAACTCTTCTCTAATTTTATTCTTTTGAATAATAGTGTACTGAAGTGAATCTCTGATTAATATTTAAATGTACATGGGTAGAAATAGGTAATCTAATCAGAGAGAATAATTAACAAGCCACCTCATTTTCTTGTTCCTTAACTCCTACGAGGTAGCATATATCTTGATTACTAGATTATCATTCCCTTTGACCTCTTTTCTCATTCAAAGCTGAGATTTCATGGTTGAGCTGGCTCACTAGGAGACTGGTCTTTCTCCATTATATAGTCTTCTCTACTTTGTCATCAGTTAATTGTCCATATATTTATGTGTGAGATTACTTCTGGGCTCTCTATTTGGTCCCATTGATCTATGTATGTGCATCTGCTTTTATGCCAAAACCATACTGTTTTGATTACTATAGCTTTGCAATATAGTTTGAAATCAGAGAGCATGATGCGTCCGGCTTTGTTCTTTCTGAAGATTGCTTTGGCTGTTTTGTGTCTTTTATGGTTCCATGCAAATTTTAGGATTGTTTGTTCTATTTCTCTGAAAAATGCCATTGAATCTGCATATTACTTTGGATAGTATGGACATTTCAACAATATTAACACTTTCTGTTCATGAGCACGAAGCATCTTTTCACTTCTTTCCGTCTTCTTTAGTTTTTTTCATAAATGTCTTGTTTTCAATATAAAGTTTCTATCTTTGTCTCTGTCTCTCTCTTTGCCTATCCCTATTTCTTTCTTTGTATCTATCTGTCTATCTGTCTATCTATCTATCTATCTATCTATCTATCTTTGTGTGTGTGTGTGTGTATATGAATTTTATTCATATATATGTAATTGCAAGCATGAGAGAAGATGACATTGTCAAACTTAACAGGATAAGAGCTGGCAGCTAAAACAGTAAAGATCTCAAGAAGAACTGAGTAGAAGTGACTGCAGGGCTGAAAGTCTAGTCGAGGAGACACACAAACAAAAAATTTGAAGAGTATATTTTTAATGACTTAAAAAATAGTCATCATCTTTTTGATGAAAATTGTCTTTTAAAATGTCTGTTGTATAGCTATTTTAAAGTTATAACTCACTCCATTTCTTATGCTGTTGAATGCCTCCCTTGCCAATACTTAATTATTAAAAATAAATTTGGAGGCTTATAAAGCTTTTTTTCAGGTTAAAAAAAAGCTATATTTGTTAGATTTCTATGTAAAAGATTCTGCCCAGGAATTATGATTGTTATGCTGGTATATTAGTTTATTAATTAAACTTTTTTTTTTTTAAGATTTTTATTGGGGAATTGGGGGAAGGGGAACAGACAAGTTGCTGTCGTTTTGTTCTTCAGTCTAGTTGTGGAGGACGTTGCTTCACTGGCCCATGTTGGCACTATCATTGCGCTCTTCCCGGGAGAGGCAGATCAGTCACCGGCTTCTGCACGGCCGCTCACAGCGGCTGCTGGCCGCTCACGCTGGCTGCTGGCTACACACGGTAGCCCATGGCAACCCACTGCCACGGGGGCTGCAGCCTACGCCGTCGCCAGTCACAGCAGCCCAGCTCCAGGTTGAGCTGTTGTTCAGCATCTTAGCTGTGGAGGGCAGTGTCACTGGCCCTCATATGTGGGATCCGAACCGGGGCCCTCTGGCGTCCCAAGCCAGTTCTTAACCATCGCGCCACTCGGCCGACCCTAAACAAACTTTTTATGTGCCTGTTACAGCCTGACTGGGGAGATACTGGGGTTATGATGATATATAAGACTTATCTATTGTATATAGCTTAGAGTATACCAGAATATATTTATATGAACATTTTATTTTATAATAACTTAAATAAATAAATGTTTAAATACATAATGATTAAACATTTTTATATAATTTCCAAAGGCTTAAGCATATTATCAAAGTTGATCCTTATAATTTTTAAAACACTTAAACACATTATCGCTATCGATTCTCATTTAAAATATGTTGAATTTGAAATGATGACCCATGACCTAGGTTTACCGCACTGTAGGTCAAGGTCTCTCAGCCTCAGCGGTATTGACATCTGACCTAGATAATTTGCTCTTAGTGAGCCCTCTGTCACTGTGGGATGTTTGCAGCATCCTGGCCTGTACCCACTGGATACCAATATCAGCCCTCTCTCTGTTGTCACAACCAAAACTGCCTCCATACATTTTGAAATGTCCCCTGGGGGCCAAAATCACCCCTCATTGAGAACCACTGCTATAGTTGGGTGATTTTCCTAATATGCCATCTAATTTTGGTGAAGCGATATTTCAAGAATGATATTTCATATAAATTCATATGAAGCTGGAATCATGCCATGCCCACAGAATGGAAATACTTTCACTTGGAGTTTGGTTACTTGTCTTTAAATAGCTAGAAAAAGTGAATTGAAGCATACCACAAAACAGATGTCATAAAAGCAAAACCCCAGCTTGTGGAAGCAGGAAGAACTGTTTTGAGTCCCAGCTCTCTGAAAATGATTCAAAGGAATAGTAACCCCCTTGAGTCCACAGAATGACCAATTCCTGCTCCCTCATGGTTTTCCCAGATGCCAGTTCAGCCTCCAGAATCAAGGAATTTCTATTTCTATCATTATCTGATAGGCTCTCTAAGTAGGCCCCTGGGTCCCATTGCTGCAATGGTTTCTTGCAGAAAAAATTTAAATCATTTATTTTAGTTTCTTCTTTCTCTCAACTGGACAAACAAGGTACATTGATGCCACTGCTAGATATGTAGTTAACTAATGTTTCCAATATTTTGGACCCTAGTGACGAATGACAACTGAAGCAATGGAGAGGTATGAATGTGGCATTTCTTGGAGTATGTTGAGTGTGTGAGGGAGCTGGCATGTAAGCTTGCAGATGGAAGTAGTGAACTATTGAACCTTTTTTCGAGTACAGAGATGCAATGAATTTTTTTAAAAATCTCCAAAGTCCATAATACTCAAGATAGCATTAAATTTAGTAAAAAGATTATCAAGATATTTCATTAACATGTACGTTGATTATAACTGACCAGAAAAAAAAATAATTCTGTGCATTTGCTCTTCTATATTTTTCATAGCAATATCAATAACTGTCACTTGTCTAAGAATATTCTCAGTGTGCTGATGTGTGCCTACAGGACAAAGCGTCTTCTGACACTTTATAGGGGCTACCTTGCATTGCTAGAAATAGTGATACTTCTTTAAGATGTAATCTTACAGCAGATTAATTTTTTAGACTCTTTATTGAAGTATAATATAGATAAAGAAAAGTACACATAAGAGTATAGCTTGATAAAGTTTCATAACTATACACTCCCATGTATCCACAGATTAGAATTTGAACACAGAAATCTGAGTACCTTTTAAGGACCTATGGTGGACACACATTTCACATGGGTTAACTTTCTATTAATGTATTTCTTAAATAGAAATTTATGGTGTACATAGTGCGTGCTTAGTATATATACCATAAAAAAGCTAGGTTCTAAAAGGAATGAATAATTAGGTAAGATAATGGATCTGGAAAGAACTCCTCTGAATTCAGAAGACACAGCAGTGAAAGGAAACTTAAGCCAACAGTTTAGAACATGCCATAATTACATGACCAACCTCGTCTTTCTCAGTGGAAGCAAAGACTCAAGAAATTGCAAGGTCTGATTAAAATGGTTGTCTTGAAAATTTTTTGACCATTTTGTACCATGAGTAGTTTTGAAAACCTGCCTTATGTGTTTATGTCCACATGCTGTGTGCTTTTTCTGTAGTCGGAGTCATTAAATTTTTCATCAGAATGATAGCATTAGAAAATAAGTATTTTAGGAACAGTAGCCAGTATATAGAAAAGAGTACACAGGATCAGATGGATGGGGAAGAGGAGGGAGGACATGAAAAGCTCAGGAGGCTGTTGCAATAGCCCACACAGGAAGTGATTTCATCTTGACTTATGAAAATGGTGAGGATGACTAGGTAGGGATAAAATGAATAGGTAAGATTGTGGTGATGGAAGGAGAACTGAATCTGGGTGGTGAACACACAATGTGATATATAGATGATGCATTACAGAATTGTGCACCTGAAACCTATGTACTTGGCTAACCATTGTCACCCCAATAAACTTTAATTAAAAATAAATTAATAAATAAAAGAATATGAATATATTCTTAACAGTTATATCAAATTCAGCCTACTTTTATCGATTTAACAACGCTATGTTGATTCACACATATATGAATATGAATATTCATATATATGAATATATATATATTTTTTCTTCCCCTTGAAGAATAATTATATGAAGATACATTTAAGGAAAGCTTCCTGGATTGCTGTGGGTAAATGAGTTTCACTCTATATACAAAACCCAAAAAGATGAATTGAGCCACCTGACATTCACCTCTAAGCCAACTAGCTCTATAGGCTCACCTGGGTCATTTTATTAACCTCACAGTAATGAGACTGAATTTTTTGGTCCCCACTTACATTACTGCAGAAAAGTTTTACTTGATATGACAGAAAAGCATTCTAGGGGGAAAAGGATTAATCAAAATTGGGGATATAAAATTTTATTTTGCAGTGGAGTAATCACTGTAATAATACAAATTTGGAATTGTATTTCTAAATAGTGATGATAATTTTAAATGCTTGAGATTCCAAAGTGGGGGGGAAAGCAGCCAAGTTAAAGAATGAACATTTATGAGATGGGTGAGGAAGAGTTTTTTTTGTTGTTTTTTTTTAAAGATTTTATTGGGGAATCAGGGGAAGGGGAACAGACAAGTTGCTGTCGTTTTATTCTTCAGTCTAGTTGTGGAGGATGTCGCTTCACTGGCCCAAGTTGGCACCATCATTGCGCTCTTCCCGGGTGAGGCAGATCAGTCGCCGGCTTCTGGACGGCCGCTCACGCTGGCTGCTGGCTACACACGGTAGCCTATGGCAACCCACTGCCACAGGGGCTGCAGCCTACGCCGTCGCCACGGCAGCCCAGCTCCAGGTTGAGCTGTTGTTCAGCATCTTAGCTGTAGAGGGCAGTGTCACTGGCCCTCATATGTGGGATCCGAACCGGGGCCCTCTGGCGTCCCAAGCCAGCTCTTAACCAATGCGCCACTCGGCTGGCCCAGGAAGAGTTTAAAAAGGGAGTTGCCACACAGGTAAAGGAAGAATCAGGATAATATCATTTTAAATCAAAACAGCTATTGTATTTGGTGAGTCAGAGGCAAATTTCACTTAAAGCTAATGAAACTTCAAGTTCACGGCACTCAGTGTTGTGTGAGCCCCTTCTAGGCCCAGAGGGCCTTGGCACTGTGTTTCTAGTAATTCATTCATCTTCAAGTTGCCTCTCAAAATTGTATAAACTTCAGCTCTATGGAAAATAAATCAGCTCGTGTATAGTTTTACTGTGTAGCTTTTTCTACTTGGTATTAACTTTTACTCATTTTAGGATATAGTAGTAATATTGTGAAAATTATTCTGATAATGTTCTTAACACTTCAGTGAAATGATTTTTTACCCCTAGCATTTTGGTACAAATGCATATTGAATTTATTTAAATTTTGTGTATTCACGACTTCCTTAAACTTTTCCATAAGTCTATATTTCTAACTTAAGTTGTTTGTTCTTTTTCTTTTCATCTCTCCTCTCCTGTCCTCTATTCTTTTATTTTATTTTATTATTTTATTTTATTTTATATCCATACAAGCGAGAACAGTGGTAAGAATGTGATATCTTCTGTCATAATACATATTTATCATTGAAAAATTAAATTGTCCTAATTATGTGAGTGTAACAGTGCTTGCCTGAACAAACATCCCATTTAATATTATAACCCACTATCACTGTGAAATTACTCGCTGAAGGTTTTGTTTTTAAATTGAAGATTTAGAAATAGGGTTTTAACTTTTAGGGGCCTGGAACTGAAAAGTTACTATTTGGTTTTCTGTGTCAAATAAAATGACTTGTAAACATTTGTCCAACAAATATGGACAAACCTCAAAAGAAATGGATTTGCTAATTTATATCATTTTTTTCTTTACATTTAAAACCCAAACACTAGTCACAAAAGTATACTCACAGAGCTTTTTTAAAGGTTGGTAGTGCCTTAACAAATTAAAATAGGGATTTAAAAACTATGTATATATTTGAAAGACTACAAAAGACTATAATTCTCAGAAAGTTTTTTTTCTTTTGCCTAAAAATACAAGGAATATGTTACACAGCCAATAAATAACTTCCTTTTTATTGCATATCAAAAACGGAGCAGTAATGCATATATGTATCTACAGTGAGTCCTCATGATTTGCAGGTTCCGTGTTTGCGAGTTTGCCCACTTGCTAAAAATTCATTTCTAACCCCCATATCAGTGCTCGAGGTGATCTGCCGTCATGCGGGGATCTGCCCAGCGGTAAAAAGTTCTCGTTGCCCGATGGGCGTGTCCCCACTGAGGCCAAACACGGGGACACACTGCCTCCGGTTCCAGCTTGTAGTGCCATGTTTTCCTCATTTTTGTGCGTTTTGTTAGTGATTGTGCTGTTTAAATCAACCCCCAACTGCGGTACTGAAGTACTGCCCAGTGTTCTTAATTGCAAGAAAGCTTTCATGCACGCGCCTTAAGAGAAAATACACCCTTGTCACTTCAGCTTCCTGAGGTGTGACTTGTGCTGTTTGCCGTGGGTTCAACATTAATGAATCAACAATGTGTATATTAAGCAAGAGGTCTTTCAATAGAAACACATGTAAAACAGGTTTATGGGTTGATTGGCTGATGAAAATGTTGGGCCCAGGGGCTCACAGGGATCTAACCCTGTATTTCCCCAGGGAACAAGTGGCTCAGTGTTTGCAGAAACTTCTCACTGAAATAGCTAAGAAAAAACAATCATGGAAATTAAGACAGGCTTTGAGGAATCAGAGAGTATGTGGGTTTATACCTCTTTTTATCTCCCTGCGAACCAGAAGTTTGCTGTTTCAAGGCCTAAATATACATGACACATTGTATCATGTCCAGCTTTGTGTATTCAGTGGAAAGACAGTGGTGCGATTATCCATCTCTTCATAAAAATATAAATTATTGTTATTATTAGATTGTAAGTTTCATGAGGGCAGGGTTTTCTCTGTTTGTTCTTGTAAAATACTTTTGGAATTAGGAAAGTGTTTGACACACAAAATGTACTTATGTGCTCAGTATAAATGCTATATTCTGTCAAACTTAATTATTCACATGTGTATTTTATTGAGCCGTTCAACAAGTATTTGTGGAATATTGACCCTGTGGCAGACAATATTCTAGGCCCTAGAGAGAGAATAATGAATAGAGAGTATAAGGCCTTTGACTTCATAATTTACAGCTTAAAGCCGTGGTTTCCAGACTTGGCTGCACGTTGGAATCACCTAAAGATTTTTTAAATTAAATTTATTGGGGTGACATGGGTTAGTAAAGTTACATAGGTTTCAGGTGTACAATTCTGTAATGCATCATCTATATATCACATTGTGTGCTCACCACCCAGAGTCAGTTCTCCTTCCATCACCATATATTTGATCCCCTTTTCACTCATTTATCACCCCCTCCCCCATTACCCTCTGGTAACCACTAAACTGTTGTCTGTGTTTATGACTTTTTCTCTTTGTTTGTTGCTTTAAGATTTTTAACACACCGATACCTGATTCTCACCCGCAGACATTCTAATTTATTTGGTATCTGATGTAAGTTGGGCCTTGGGGTCTTTAAAAGCTCCCCAGGTGTTTCTAACGTGCAGCTGAATTTGTGGATCGCTGGCCTAATGTGTAAGTTAGGCATTAAGCAATTCCAGATTACTGGAGAGTGATGATAGTTTGTGTTACTTTAGTTTTGAAATTTATCATATTGCCAAAAGCCATGGCCTTATCTATGATGTATAGTTCAAATTAAATTAACATTTGTTTGCTATTAATATCATTTTAAATTTGTCTTATGTTTTTATTCCAAAAGAAATATTTTATGATTACATTTTTGAAAAACTAATCAATATTGCCTTTTCAAATAGAAATTTATCTAAGAGAAGGTGAAGTATAATATTTAACATTTCAATTGAGGGCATCATACACCTAACTTTATTAAATGGAAATGCAAATATTATTTAGTTTTAACTAAACCAAATATCACCTTAATCTGTATTCTCCCTATGTATATAAAAAAGCTTTAAGGAGGGATGTTGAGCAGTTCTTGAGTGTATGATGTATATATAATCTGTTACTACATTTTTGAAATGAAGAAATAGTAACTCTTATGAATGTATGTATGTATGTATGTATGTATATTTGGCTCCTAGATGCTAAAGTTTAAACCATCACTATAATACATTTGTTCAAAACATTAAAGTCTAACTATGCACTCATCAGAGTAAAACTGCCCCTATTTTTATTAAAAATCATACCTCTTCGGAACCTATTTGAAATAGGCACTGGCCCAACCTGATAACTTCCTTCCTGTCATTTTGCATAATGCAGCAACTTTGGTATCGGCGCGCCACCACAATCTGAAATATTCTAACCTTGCTGAGCTTGCAGTGGCGACAATGGTAATGCCCATTGTAAAAGGAAATGCAGAAATGGCGACTGTCGAATCCTAATATGTCCTTATATCCAGACTTTTTTTTTCTTTTCTCTACCAGTATATCTATATTCCAGTTAATAATTTAGTGCTAATCAGCTCCTTATCTTCTGAAAAGGAGAGTCTGTTTGGAATCACAAGGCAACTGACCTTGGGGGTAAATTTAATAAATGCAGATTTCCCATATCACCTCTAAGCTTTTCTCAGAGTATTTTTTTGGTTATATTTAGGGCTCAGCTGTACTGTTCTCCTTTGTTCTATCAGAGTACAGTTTCCACCCTCCTTTAGTTTTGGGTTTTACATTTATTTGTATAACTAGTTTTTGCAATTATCTGATGTTTTATTAAGGAAATAAAAATGTGAATAGTTGAGGTAAATCATAAATATTGTAAAGAATAGAAACATATTTCTAAACTAATTCAGCTCTTTCATAAGGTGCTGTGTATCTCTGTCCAAGTTATCTACCGTATTTCCCCATGTATAAGACTCACCGCACCCTTTTTCAAAAAATTTGGGGTCTAAAAACTGGGTGTGCCTTCTACAGTGGTTGTAGATTTTTTTACTTGCGTTTCCTGCAAGTGATGAGGAGTTGTATGAATTTTATGATGAATAAAACTTGAGTTCAATAACTTTATATAATACATTTTTTTCACATTTCGGGCCTCAAAATTAAGGTGCGTCATATATGGGAGTATCTTATACATGCGGAAATATGGTAGGTTTTACTATAAAACAGCATTTTTTAGTAGTGATATGAGTTGTTTGCATCAATTAGTTTAAAGATGGATCTAAAATAAGGATTTAAAATTGTTTCCATGGACTGTAGTCATGGTTCAAAAAACAATATGACTGAACAATAAGCTGTGGAATGATTACAATTATTTAGGGAGAATTATAAAAATATGTAAACAAAATCTCTGGACATTCAGTTTAAATTTCAAAAATTTTCAGCAATTCTAGGATAGAAGTATGTTTCAAAAATAATAATGGACATCTTTTTACAGTTGGGAATCACTTTTGTTTAAATGACAGGATGAGTTATATGGTTTTGCTAGTCACTACATGACCAATCGCCTTTATCAAAGGAGGGGGAAAAAAAGCCAAGGAAAAATTGTTTTTGTTTATCTAAAAATGATATATAACCTGGACTTTAAGAAAGGATCTGTGAAGCTCTTAGAAAATAGAATCCCATTAGTACAGCTAATGTCAAACTTCTTTCTTTGCATGTCAGTAATAGCAACTTGCTTTGAAGATTAACATGCCTGTATTTGTTTGTTTGAATTTTTAATATGTTTATTTTCCCTCATCAAAAGTATAATGAAGAGACAAGATTTCTATTTTAAAAGAGTAATAATGGTTAGAGTAAGACAGTGGTAGCAAGGAACATAATGTTTTTTTTAAATTGAGGTTTTTTTGTTTGTTTTTTGAGAAGTGAAAGGTGGCTTTGCTTTGAATTAATAAACCATTTTATTGGTTAGAGCTCTCCACTTACTGGTTTCCTGTTTTCATTGATAAATACACTGGGTAGATTTGGATTGTCATTTTTATTCATCTAACTTTTAGTGATTACGTTTGTGTAATCTTCATACTTGAAAAAGTGAAATATGGAAATGAGAAACTACTAATGTGCTTTTGGAATTAGTATATATATATTTTTGGTAATGAAAAGTAATCTCCAAGGAATAAGTTTACAGAACAAATTTTATTAACTGTAACTCTAAAATGTTTTAATATTGATATTCACATTCAAAATTATTTTCATGAAAAATGTTTTATGAAAATAAGCTTGATTTTTATTAGCCTGTTTTCTATTTTAAATCACGCTATGAAGGAATGATTAAATCAAATATAAGGTATAGAACAATTTAACAGGCCTAATAGACTTGCAGATAAGATAGAAATGTTTCTGCTATTATCTTGAATAGTCAATAGTGAATGAGTTGTTTTTTTAAGAGCACTGTTATTTTCGTCTTTTGTTGCTCTAAAGGAATTTAAATATCATATTTCACTTACCGGTTTAGAGAACCATTGCTCTGAGAGAAATATTTTTCAAAAACGTTAGCTGTTCTATTTAAAAATCAACGTTTTATCTATAAATAATACTGTCTTTCTGGGATATTTGACCTGACTAGCGCTAAGAGGGTCCATCTTAGCTCGCAAACCACAAGATCACGCTGAGAACAGAAATATTTTGCTAAGTTTACAGAACAGACACTGCAAAGTTGACCTCTGTTACACGAGGTTTTCAGTAGAGTTGATTGTATACAGGGAGCACCAAATAAATGGATACACATTTTAACAAAGGAAAAAAACTGTATTAAAATTGTAATACTCAATATATACCAATAACAAAAGATGAATACAAGTCAATTATAAGAAGTGCTCAAAGTGGTTATCATCAGCGTAATTTTAATAGTTTTTTTTCCTTTCTTAAAATGTGTACACATTTTTTTTTGGCACCCTCTGTATATTTATATTTTTGGACATAGATTAGGTTTGTGTATTTTACTTTAGGATATTTATGTTACTTACTATTCTAAATTACTGTCTTAAGAATTAGCATGAATATTTTATGTTTTTCCCAATTAAACCTTTAGAAGTAAACTCAAAAGTACTTATAAATTTATGTTGAATGTAGGGTTTTGTAACATTAAGTCCCATTTACTTAAGGATAATTGGTTCTATATCACCTAGGCATAAAATTAATATAGCTTTTCTTGTAACTACTGCAGTTTTTGATCTAATGTTGTCTTAATGAATTTACTCATAAGAGGTACCTGATAAAGTAATAATGAAAAACTCCCTGGGTGGTATCCCTTTGTTCCTTCCCTGAAAATAACTGAATTTTAATGTGAAAATATATAAACAAGTACCTTAACTATTTCATATATCTAAGATTTCTACAGTTAAATTGTGTAATTTTATTTTGTTTGATTATTGTACCATGGACATGTTTCCAAAAATCAAATTTACTTATGAAAATTCCACAATCACTATTGAATGGAAAACACCAAAAATACTAAAGAGTGTCACCTTTGCTTTTGTTATGAGGCATAATTAAAAGTTCAAAAGTAACCGTGACTAAAATTGTTCCTCTGTAACATTTTTCACTTTTTGTCCTTCTCTTTCTTTTCTTTCTCACCCTACTCATTGACCTCCCGTACTCCTCTTTAAGCAAATAAAAATATTCCGAATTTAGCTTGATTAATTTTAGCGGTAAGGAGAAGGGCTTGGTCCTAAGGACCATAAATTAGTTTATGAATACAGTTATCTCATGTTAAAATCAATACACGGAGAAACTCGAACAATCTGCACTTAGCCAACTCCCTGGTTTAACTCAGACTCTCAACTTCCTTTGTGGAACATGCTAATTAGTTTCCTGGGTAGACTAACTTCCTTAAGTAGCAGTCAGCATTTCTTTTAAAGAGTAAAAATTGTTTTATTTTACATTTCTCTGATTGCATTTCCCATGATGTAGTTTAATTCTTCATAAATCCATTTTATTTTGGTAAGAACATTTAACATGAGATCTGCCCTTTTAACAAATTTTTAAAGGTCCAATGCATTCTTGTTTATTGGTACAATGTCATATCGCAGGTCTCTAGAGCTTAGTCATCTTGCTTAGCTGAAATTTTATACCCTTTGATTGTAACTCGCCATTTCTTCCTCCCCCTGGCACCTGGCAACCACTGTTCCTCTCTGAATTTATGAGTTTGACTAGAGTTCTCATGTTAATGGACTTGTGCAGTGCTGACTTTCTGTGACTAGCTTATTTTACTTAGCATAAGTTTTGAAGGTTCATCCATGATGAAGTATGGTTTAGTAGTTCATTCCTTTTTTTTTTTTTTTAAAGATTTTTATTGGGGCATTGGGGGATGGGAACAGTGCTGGGGAATTGGGGGAGTTGGGGGAAGGGGAACAGACAAGTTGCTATCGTTTTGTTCTTCATCGCCGGTGACTCAGGGCAGCCCAGCTCCAGGTTGAGCTGTTGTTCAGCATCTTAGCTGCAGAGGGCAGTGTCACTGGCCCTCATATGTTGGATCCGAACCAGGGCCCTCTGGCGTCCCAAGCCAGCTGTTAAACAATGCGCCACTCGGCCAGCCCGATTCCTTTTTAAGGCTGCATAGTATTTCATTGTATACCGCTTTTTCTTGTTCATTCATCCATTGATGGACGTTTATATTGTTTCCATCTTGGCTATTGTGAATAGTGCCGCCATGTCCCCTGACCATCTCACCAACTTTACATGGTCGTCAGGGGCCACTTGTATTTGTTACGTAGCATGTTAATGCCATTTGTTCATGTTCTTTCATGTCATAATAAAATACTACAGAGAATCTTCCCTTTACTAGGCTGAGGCTGGCTGCATTCTGTGTGCTTCCACATCAAATACCGTTAGAAAGACAACCCGCCCACTTGAGATAGATATACCTGCTATTTGGATCTGCTATATCTTCTGGAAATTCTTAAGTTTTTACTCTATAAAATGGGAAAAATGACTGACAGTGTCATGGATGAGAACGAGGCTTCATCTTAAAACCAGCTCTGGTTAATGGCTGGCAGCTGCATTTGGATTTGTGCTGAGATGAATCTAGCCCCTTCCCCCTTCACGTAGAATGCCCTAACCCCATAGGATGCCACCCATGGGCACGGGATGGAGTCGGACAATAAAACCGATGCCGTTGTTCTCCTGAGCTAAACAGTAAGCCCCCAACCCCCCTTCCATGGTTTCGCTTCCCGCGGTTTCAGCTAGATGTGGTCCGAAAATACTAAATAGAAAATCCCTGAAATAAAAGAGGTCATATTTTAAATCACACCATTTTGAGTAGCACGATGCTATCTGCCTTTCTGCGCTGTCTCTGTGCCCAGCATCCCCCGTTAGTCATGTAATAAGCATCTGGGTTATCAGATCAACTATCGAGGTAGATCACAGGGCTTGTGTTCAAGTCACCCTTATTTTACTTAATCGTGGCCCCCAAGCCGTTCCCATAACTTTTACTACAATATATTGTTATAATTGTTCTATTTTATTATTATTCTCGTTAATCTCTTACTTGCCTAATTTATAAATTAAACTTTATCATAGGTATGTATATATATAAAAAAAACATAGTATAATATATGTAGGATTCGGTAGTGTCCACGTTTCAGGCATCCACTGGGGGTCTTGCAACGTATCCCCTGCAGATAAGGGGGGACGACTGTACTCACATTTTCCTTAGTGTTTTGCAGTCCTGTAAATTAATGCTTCTCTGCCTTAGTTTTCTTTCTTTTCCTTTGTCGGGACATTCTCACAGTCACATCTCTCAGCATTGCTCAGTTGCTACATTGATGCAAAGGACTGACTCTTGCACAGCTCGATCCTTTGGGTCGCCCAGGACACACGTCTGTGTTAAGTTCACCACAAAGGAGAACCACTCCATGCCAATGAAAGCCACAGGATTTGCTGGCTGGCCACTTCTGAACCTCAGGGACTCCAGTTAGCCTTCACTAAAGAAAATCAGCCCACAGGGAGGCCAGTCGACTCAGTTGGTTAGAGCACAGTGCTCCTAACACCAAGGTTGCCAGTTCGATTCCCACATGGGCCAGTGAACTGAGCCTTCCACAACTAGATTGAAGACCATGACTTGACTCGGAGCTGATGGGTCCTGGAAAAACACACTGTTCCCCAATAAAGTTTTAAAAAAATTTAAAAGTTCTCATCACAAGAGAAAAAGTAAAAAAAAAAAGAAAAGGAAATCAGTCCCTAAAATTTATCTCCCCAAATATTATCCTCACAATTAAGAATTGTGCTACAGAATAGGAGGGCAAGGGGGACATGCCAGGGCTCACTCATTTAGTGCGTCTGTCTACTCACTGGACTTGGCTATTTGCTTCGCAATTCTGCCCGTGGTTTTGAGTTTCTTTGAAGAGACCAGCCTGGCCAGATGAAAAATAAAATAATTTCTATAATCCATGTGTATGGTCTTAAGAAACGGAATAAGAAATATTTCTTTGTAGTAGTCTTTAACAAATGAGGAAAATGAAATTCACTTTATAATGTAAATGTGAGTGGAGTTCTTTCTTGGAAGACAAAATCAATACGTGTATTCTCAGAAGTAAAACACAACCATTGAGTATTATCGTCTCAATGCTCCTTGGTACATGTACACCTAAAAGACGTCATGTGCTGTGTGTATGTTAGATCTTAGGAGGTTGATGATAGGATTGTGTAGATCCGCATGTTAGGGATGATTTTATTTCAGGTTCTTGCCTAGAAGGTAATGAAGCATCAGGCGTCAAAAGAAATGAAACTTTATTCATGTCACAATTATTTATTGAATACCTACAGTATATTATCAATTATACTTCTGCCCTTGGGAAGTTTACACATATGCAAGGAACACAGACTCATAAATTGATAGTTAGAGATAATATGTAAAGACCTTATTGGGTTATGCCCAGGCTGCGACAGGAATATATCATAAATCCCTGTCATTTCAAATTACAAATTCGTTTCATTGCAACATAAACAAAGTTAGCTTTATCGTCCAGGTGAAAAAAAACCTTGAAATTTTGAAGGGCTTATGTTAAGTATTAAGGGCTACCTTAGAGTCTTGACTTATCAAATTTATAACAGTAAAGTTCCATCTTTTAGAATATGGGGTATGTGATTTCAGCGCCTTCAGCGGGCTAAATCACACAATAATTACAGTTTAAAACCCAAGAGATTCTCTTTTCTATTTTTAAGCCTCTTAATGACATCATTTATTGTCTCCTGGCAATCAGTTTAGGAAATCATGTTAGTCCACTAAGCACTGCAGATAAGGTGATCCCACGAAGCATTCCAAGATTATCATAAGGAATTGCTTTAGCATGCCATAAAAGAAAAAGAAAGCAGCAGATTATGGGCTGCTACAGCTTTTACAGTTCTGCAGCTCCTCCCACCAGAGCGCATAAGTCACTCAGTTACAGTTAACTTTGGGTTGTCAGTCACGGATTGAAAGCCCAACAGCCATCACACACGCTGGGCCTGTGCCGGCACTTGTATGTGTGTTTCTCAATCAATGATGAGGGTATCGGAGCCGATACTGGACATGGATATGGCGAATTACAGTGAAGTTTTGGATCCGACGTATACCACTTTGGAGTTCGAAACTATGCAGATTCTATATAATTCGAATGGTGAGTTCTCATCGGCTTGTAAATATATATATATATATATATATATAATATATATATATATATATTATATAAATTAAGTATAGTGGGAGAAGAAAAACTCAGCTTTGCAGGTGATCGCCCCATGTTTCATTGCTGGAAAATTCAGGGCTTGCTTTTGAGGGCCACAAATGTGAGCTTTTGGACTTTGTCACAAAATTTGAATTAATCACGCTATGCCTCTTTTACCTTAGAGATAGAAAAAGCCTCGTTACAGGTAATTAAGTAACTGCAGAATTCTGTCACGGGCCAGTTAGGTAAAAAGAAGAGTTTCAGCAGTTATTTTATTTTCTGTGAATCATAGTAATAAGTCATATCAGCAGATTGACTATAAAGTGTGTTTTCTGTGCAGTATTTAAAATGGGGTATGGAACGAAGTTTTCCTAGGACGCTGCAGAGTTGTACTGGTTGCCTTCTCCTTTCATTACTCTGACTGCCAATCACTGCTGATGAGAAACTGCTTTAAAAATTACGACCAAGTTTTTGCGCTGAACACAAATATGAAAGGAAATAAAAGGTTTATGTTATAACCCCACTTGACAAGCTAATGTTTAGCCTTACAAAGCTCTTGGTATTTATCTACTGTAACATTTTAACTTTGAATAAGACATGAATTGTTTAGGGTTCATGTCTTTATATAATACAGTTTGCTATTGACATTAAATTTCTTCTTTAGGTAAAAATGTCACCCAAGATTAGTTATAGCTCAGAGCACTCCTAAAATCTACTAATTATGTGTACATTGAAAGAATGTGTGTGTCTGTGTATGTGTGTAATTCAGGGTTGTGAATGTATTTTATACACAAATATCCTAATGTTCTGCTCTGCTGTATTATTAGTGGGACAATGTTTTTAAGTTATCGGAAGATGAATCCTGAAATTTGGTACAAAGACACTTAAAATGAACCAATAGTGCAAATTTTAGGAAGTCACTTTTTTGATTCTTTATGTTTAGGTTTGATTAGAGATATTTAATAGAGTATCTCAATAGAATCATGATTTTCTTAACGACTAGATTGTTAAAGAGTAGGGACAGGTTTACCATAAATATTCACTAAAACAGCTGACTTTCCAAAGCAATGTGTAACTTGTTTTCTTGTAATAGTGTTGTTAATAATATATGAGTATGATATTAACTTAAAACAAGAGTTCAATTTTTTTCCTGTTTCCATATAATCTCCCAGAATACAGTCAATCCTTAACACTTGTAACTACTGCATTTCTAATATCTATTTTGTTTATGTACCAAAAGAGAAATTCCTAGCTTTAAATTTTATAATGTCACATGGTTAATCTTAAGCATATTCTCATTAAGTTTTTTTTTACCTTATGAAATTATACATGATAATATTTGTCAACTCAAAAGTATTAGTAAGTAGAATGTATGTGCTGTCACAGAATATAATGGAGATGTGCAACCTTTAATTTTGGTTTTTGTTACATTGGAGATATATTAATACATTTTTACTATGTTTATATTAGATAATTTATGATAAATTAAAATTTAAAAATACATTACCGTATCTGTTCAATGTCTTTTGAGTACCTACAGATTTTTAAAGATGTAATCAACAACATTAACTCATTTAGGAAATATTGAAGTTAAAATATTTTTGTGGGTTCTTTTAAGCCTCTTCCTTCAAAACTATGTATTAGATGCCCACTGGTATCAGGCATAGTTCTAAGAACTGGAAGGCAGAGGGGTGAACAAGACAAATAAATTCTCTGACATCGTGACGTTTGTATTCATGGACAAAGAAGGCGAATAAGTGAGCAGACCAATACAGAATATGATGTTAGACAATGAAGCAGTTATTAAAAAATATGTATATAAGGAAGGTTCTATGTTCTATTTTGTGGGCAGATGGGAGGTGACTCTCTTAGAAGTGTATTTAGCGTATGTTTCACAGAAAATGTGAGATTTGAACAACAACTAGAGAGCCAGCTGGAAGAAATTCTTGATGAAGAAGTTTCAGGAAGAAGTAACAGGAAGTGTAAAAGCTCTGAGATGGGAACAAACTTTAAGGGGAAAAGGAAAAAAAAAAAGGCAGCATTGCTGGAGAATAGTGAACAGGGTGAAAAATGATACCAGGTAATGGGATCAGAGAGGTGAGAGGGGGCGTTGATCACGCACAGGTAAGACGGATCTGTAACTAGGGGTTGGATGCAGAAGGCTGATAGATGTGACTGTCTCATACCAGGAGCACTTTGGGGGTTTTGGGGTCATGAACTATAGGGGGGATCAAGGGTGAAAGGAGAGAGATTAGATATGAGACTATTGTAATGATCCAGTGGAAAGATGGGCAGTTGGATAAGGGTGACCATAGTGAAAGGGTGAAAAGTTACGGATTCAATGTATATTGAAAATATGAACTTGACTGTTGGGTTGGATTTGAGTGATGGGATGTATTGAGTGAATGCTTGCAGGTTATTGGCCTTTGGAGCTAGATGGTACCACTGACTGGCATAAGGAAGACTGAAAGAAAAATATGCTCTAGGGGAAAAACCAGAGTTCTGTTTTTATACGTTAATTTGCAATTCCTATTATACTTCAAAGTGAAGCTGTTAAATATGTATTTGAGCATTTCACACAGATACCCATGGGAGACCTCAGAGCTACAGATAAAATTGGGGGATTTTCATCATACAGTTAATATTTACTGTCATGGGACTAGATGAGCTTCCCTTGGGAAAGAGTGTAGATGGGGGACTGAGCCCTACAGTGTCCCAAAGTTTAATCATCAGAAATAGGAGAGGGGGGAATTGAAATGGGGACTGGGAGAAGCAGCCAGGGGTTAGAAGGAGAGCGGTGGCATGAGACCTCCAAGAAGCCAAGAAATGGACTATTTCAAGCCTATGAATATTTAGTAAGGTGATTTAAACTAGAAAGATTCAGTAGTAACTCTCAAACTCTACTCTTTTTTTTTTTTTTTTACGTTAGCTGATAGTTCTGCCCCAGAGACGACAAGTATGAACACCGCAGACAACAGTCTGAACTGCCTGTGTGCTATCTGTGGGGACAGAGCGACAGGAAAACACTACGGAGCCTCCAGCTGTGATGGCTGCAAGGGCTTCTTCCGGCGCAGCATCCGCAAGAGTCACGTTTATTCCTGCAGGTACCTGAGATGCTCTTTCTTCTTAGGAACGTTCTCTTTCGAGGTGTTTCAAAATGGCGTCCAAGAAGTCAGCGAGTGAAAATCAGAGCTTTTTGTTTCTGTAACTCTAAGAACCCAATCTACAAGCTACAGGAAGGGTGAGGATGCGTGGGTGTGTATGCAGGATGCATTCTCACAGGTGGTTCCTTTTTTTTTTTAATGAAACACTCAGACTTATAAAACACATTCTTACCACCCAACTCAGACCTATATAGTTGGAGCCTAGTGGACACTTTGTCTCCCTCCCCTCTCTCCCAGAGGCAACTACTATTTGAAATTTACTCTCTTTTCCTTGTGTTTCTTTATTGCTTTACCACATGTTCATATACCAATAGACATATTTAAATCTGTATTTAAATGGTTTCATACTGTGTGTATTTTTCTGCATATGGGTTTTATTGTTTTAGCATCATTACATCCCGAACCTTTTCAAACAAAATCATAAAAGTGTAGATGATTTTGCTAGCTTGTTCATGTCAATGAATGAAATTAAATTTTCAATCCTGAAATTTTAAATGTATTTCTCGTGCCACAATTCTTTTGCCATTGAACTTAATGTTTTATGTAAAACTTATTTAACTTATTTCTAGTAGGATGTTCTTCTGTGTTTTTAAAAATTATCTAGTCAACATCATAGCACAATTTAGGGTTAGACATTCCACACTGAGTGTTCAGAATGACAGTTCTCTCATGCAGATTATATCTATGTTAAATATGGAGTTTTAATAATGACTGATTATAAGAGAAAAATATCTGTGTTCTATCGAAGAAAGGCATGTGGAAGATTGTTATGTTGTTTAAGGAAAAAGTTGGATATTTGAAAACAAGTTAATTCTTCCACAATATGATGTCATTTGAGTTCTAGGAGTATGCAAAAGTTAATATATAACTCCCCAAATACCTAATTAGTGTTTTCTAGTAACTTTCCCTGGACAGCTTAGTAGGTCAAAAAAATGTAAATCATTCATTTTGTAACCTATTTAGTAAATGAAAAATAATATTTAGTTGGGTCTTGCTTTTATACAGAGGGTGCCAAAAAATGTATACACATTTTAAGAAAGGAAAAAACTATATTAAAATTACACTGATGTTAACCACCTTGAGCACCTCTTGTAATTGCAGAAGTCAAACGTGACTTGTATTCATCTTTTGTTATTGGTGTATATTAAGCATTACAATTTTAATACGGTTTTTTCCTTTTTAAAATGTGTATACATTTTTGTTGGTACCCTCTGCATATATCAAAACTCTAAAGGTAAAATTAGACCAAGTAGATTTCCAAAATTATCAACTAAAATATATCCAGAATAACATGTAAACAACACTTGAGTGATGTGTCCTGTAAAAAGTGAAATACAGGACCAGCTGAGTGGCTCAGTTGGTTAAGAGCTCGCTCAAGAGTGCGAGCTCTAAGCAACAGGGTTGCCGGTTCGAGTCCCAGCCCAAGCTGAGCTGCCACTTCAAGCAGCTAAACCCAACAAAAAAGTTTAAGAATCATAGCATATCAGCACAAAGTGTTGTGAAATCAAGATTTCCACCCTTCCACCTGGGGAAAGAGGGAAAGGAGTGTTCCCACAGCAATGTTTAGAAGTTTAAAAACTATTCCAACAACATGTGCAGTTGAACGCCTCACACCTTCCCATCCCAAGTACTGCTGCCACCTTAGCCTTCCTTACATATTTTGCTATTAAGCAAATGCTATGATGTTCCGTTGGGAAAATAGTTACTGTATTGATGCAAGTTCAGGAGCACAAAATGTTTTAAGATCAAGTTTTGCTGGCCTCACATTTATGCATTTCTTTAGATTTACAAATGCCATCTCCTCGCGAACTGTTCCATCACACTGAAGTTGGGCTTTCCCCCCAAAAGCACTTGAAAGTACTGTGTCACTACTTCTCACATTATGGTTTTTATTGTGGCTATTTGTAAACCCATATGTGTACTCTGTTAAATTGTAGTTTCCTTGAATGGAGGAGATAGGCTATATTCCTCTGTTTAACCCCTGTGCCTGGGTCTCAGACACAGTGGTTGCTTAATAATATGTTCATTCCAGTTTTGCGTTAATGTGATGTTAACAGAATGTGCTCTCCTGTTGCTTTTATGACTTGGTCCCCTCTCCTGAGTCACCTCAGCCATGCATCCCCACGTGAACAATGCTTTTTCCTCACCCTGAAAGTACATCTCTCTTCCAGCTCACTTCATTTATCGTAGGTTATATATTAATTCAATTTTACATGGCCACCCGTATTTTTTGAAGAAATATCTTCTTTTATAGATCACAAAATATATTCTTTTATTCTCATCATTAATCGTCAACTACAAGTAAACAGGGATATATCAAAACATATGGGTAATTTTAGGCCAGAGATGTGAAGAAATGTTATTCTTTACTGTATGATTAACATTTGCCCCAAAGTCCTTAGACTACATCCACATAACAACCTTTTAAGGTAGGTCCTCTCTATCTTATGACTGTAAATTAACTGGAGGTGTCAAATAGCATTCTCAAGTTCTATGGAGAATAAATGGTGGACCTGGGAATCAAGCTCCGATCTAATTCCAGAGACTGTACTCTTTTTTTTCAAGTGTACAATTCAGTTTTTTACTATGTCCACAGAGTTGCACAACCATAACTCTAATCAACTTAGAACATTTTTACCGCCCTATAAATAAATCTGGTGTTCTTTAGCAGTTACTACCTTCCCCTGCCCCCGGCTTCCCCCCGACCAGTGTGAGGCAACTCCTAGTCTATTGGGTTGTCGGAAAAGTCATGATGTATTTTTTCTATGTTTTTCATTGCAAAACTGCATCATGACTTTTCCAACAACCCAATTCATTTTGTTTCTATAGATTTGCCTCTTCTGGGCATTTGATATAAATGAAATTATACAACATTTGGCCTTTTGTGACTGACTTCTTTCACCTGGAATAGTGTTTTCAAGGTTCATCCATGTTGTAGCATGTATCAGTACTCCATTGCTGTTAATTGACCAAAAATAATATCCATCATGTGGTTGTACCACTTCTTGTGTATTCATCAGCTAATAGGCATTTGAGTTGTTCCCACCTTTCGCCTATTTGAATAATGCTGCTCTGGACATTTGTGTACAAGTGTTTGTGTGGACTTATGTTTTCATTTCTCTTGGGTATATACCTGGGAGCGGAATTGCTGGCTCAGATGGTAACTCTACATTCAACTTTGTTACAAAACTGCCCAACTGTTTTCCTAAGCAGCTGCAGCATTTTGTATTACAACCAGCAATGTGTGACAGTTTCAGTTTTTCTGCATCCTCATCAACACTTGTTATTGTCTGTTTGTTTGTTTTTTCCTGATTATAGCCACTTTAGTCAGTTTGAGGTGGTACCTATTTGTTTAGAGACTGTACACTTAATGCTGTCTTGGCTGCCTCTGGATATGTAGTTTGGCATTAGAGTAAACTTTAATTGGATGTGAGGAACATTTAAAATTAAAGAATATTTAGATTGAGAAAAGCATGGAAGTGCAAAGGAATGGAGTTCTGATAGAGTTAAAATGTATGTGCCAAAGATTCTGAAACTGGGTTTGGCTTTCATGACTCATGATAGAAATGACCACATACACTGGCCAAAAGTGAAATATCATTCAGTTTTATTTCATTATAAAGACTCCATGAGAGGTGAGGCTTGTATTTCCACGTACGTGCTGATTGTGAGACTGGATTACTCATAATTAATTGTTCTTATACATTCTTTCTATTGGGCCAAATTTGGCCATACTTATTTAAAGTCCGTTTGTTTGCTTTTTTTCATAAATAATTTTCTGCAAACTAATACATCTTTTTTTTTTGATATTATAGGTTCAGTCGGCAATGCGTGGTTGACAAGGACAAAAGGAATCAATGTAGATATTGTCGATTAAGGAAGTGTTTTAGAGCAGGAATGAAAAAAGAAGGTAATAATATATAGCACAATAATGATACTTAACATTACTGATCACAGGTGTTATATACACATTGTCATTTGATCAAAAAATTTTCACATGAGTTCTGATTTTCCTCAGTTTTTCTTAACGAAGTATGTATGATTTTTTGAGTTTAAAAATTTACTCAAAGACACTGACACCCAGCTAGTAAGCAGTACAACCAGTCTATCTAAGGACTGTCTGATTCCAGACCCCCATTCTGTCCACTACTGTGTTATACCTGGCAACAAAATTGTTGTCTAAATAACATTCCAATATCCTGTTCAAAAGATAAATGGCAGAATCAATTAATAGGTTGAAGTTATAAATGTATTTTTAAACACATTTTTATTGTCAATAACAATTGAATATCTTTATTTATTTGATAAACATTAACTGAACATTGACATTTCATGCATTCATTTATTTATTTAACAAGTATTTATTGAGCACTGCCACTCTCCAAACATGGTTCTGGGTGCTGAGTTTTCACTAGTTAACGTAATAGAATAATCGTCTCTAGGAGATTATGTTGTTAAGGGACAGAGACATAGACTAGATACTCGAATTTCGTTTTGAACATATTAAATAATCTGATTATATTACCCTCCATTCTGAATATGCTTAACTTAGAAACAAGTGTGTTGAACACATTTACACGCTTAACACTACAAGAATAGTCACTACAATACTTACACTTATCACTCTTATGCCTATCATATACAGAGACACGTTTCAGAGCTATTGCACAAACTATAAAAAAATTAAGTTAAATCACTATCCTACAGAAATTTAAGATGTATCAAACCTATCTTGAACACAGCTAGTTTTTTTCTTTGTCACTCAGTGTTTTAAACAGACCAAAATCTCATCAGTTTCATTCAGGTTGCTAGTCTCAAAAAAGAAAGCACATGGAAGCTCACAAAATTAAAGGAGCAGCACTTTCCTATTTAAAAATGACTTATTTGCAATGGCATATTTGATAGTTTATGGGATTAATTATGTCCTTTGTCAATCACTTGCATCCATTTCTAATTGAACTCCAGCTTTACTTCTACAAAAGTATAATACAAGCAAATCACCATCCTGTATTTCCTTTAAGAGTTTCACAGTTTGTGAAATAAAAAATTGTGTTAAAAAATGGTGAAAGTGTGTATCTTCTACTATTCATAGAATAATACATTAGTTTTTCTAAATAGATTAGGAAGTAACTTTGGAGTTTAAGAGTAGCGATATATTTTTTATTTATAATAATAGCATAATATCAAGGTTAGTTTAAGATGGAAACATATATAAGCATAGCTTTATGTCAAAACTGGCAACAGCAAGAAGGTTACAAATGTTCACAATATCTTAAAGATTGATCATATAAATTAAATTCATAAAAGCATGGCTTACATTTTAATTTTTTATCTCCACAAATGTATTTCATCAGTTTAGGCTGAAAATCAATGACAATTTCTGTAAAAGTGAAAAAAGAAAAAAAAAGAGGGGGAGAGTAAGCTACCAGTAAATATAATTTTAAATAAAATATTAATGATTCACTGCAACTTAAAGGCAAAAAGTCCAGTATTTTCTCTTCCAAATCAATGAGTTGACAGTTAATAATAAGTTTTGCATATATAGTTAACTTTGGCATAGAAATTAGTGGACTTTTTAATAAAAGAATAATTGCATTAAAAAATTCTGATAGTTTAATGATTTACCTTTCCAGCAGAACAGAATACAGCCTTAACTTAATTAATTTAGGGACTAGAGGCCTTGTTTTCATTATTTTTGGGTAACAGAGATAATTTTATCTTCTGAGTTTTGAAATCCAACTTTCACATCTGATTTATATTATTCTTTGTGTGACAAACAGGTTAATGCCCCCCTTTTACTCTTCCTTATATTTATTACTTAGTTTTCAATGAGAAATTTGGGGATACGTGGTATTCTTTCTTTCCTTTCTGAAACAAGTGGTTCTAGTTCCCTTAGAAGCCTTTTATATAATTCATGAGATTTCTTCATCTTGCCAAAATGCTGAGAGTCAAATGTCAAGCTTTTCAGGAGAGTTCCTACTTACTGCAACTTTCGCTTTATAAATGTTGTACTTCCCAAGACATTGTCTCATAAGACATCATCGCATTGCAATCTTAAAGTCTCCATAACTAAAATCAATTAACTTTTCCATTTTTTGCTAGTGTTTTAGACGGAAAAGAAAATGGAGGTTTCAAACATATATGACTCACATCTTGTGACAGTGAATACACTCCTGTCTTTGACCTGGTTAATCTCACAGGCAATAATACTCTTCCTCTAGTTAGCTTATGGTTTTATGAACTTTAAGAGACTGGAAAACCACAGTATTAAAATACAGCATGGCTGAACTGGCTGACCCAACACTTTCTAACGTGCATACCCTCGCCAACCCCCAAAATGCAAGATTTTAGGAGTGCAAGTGACAGGCAGGCTCTTTCTACTTTTAAAAGTGGTCGAGAGTGATCAACATCTTCAGCCATACTCTTCCCTACCCCAGGTTGTTTAGAAATATCCCTTGTCACTTTTTATACTAATTTTTTTTTAATCCAAAGCGTATATCTTGATATATATCTATATATATATATATATATAGATATATATACTGAAGAGAACCGACCAATCAAAACTGTGCATTTTCTCCTCCAGCTGTGCAAAATGAACGTGATAGAATCAGCACCAGGAGAAGCACGTTTGATGGCAGCAACATCCCCTCCATTAACACGTTGGCACAAGCAGAGCTTCGGTCTCGCCAGGTACCCCCAGCCTCCCTCCCGCCCGCCTAATAGAATCAAGCGTCTATGTAGGCGGAACGCTAAAATAATCTAATATTTTCAAAGTAAGACTCTTGAATGTGTGTGAGTGTAACGTGAGCTTTACTTTGAAAAATATTAGTCGGACTGTTGATTTCATTTTGACTTTTCTTGGACACGTTCCTATTTATTAAATGGAAAAATGAAATGCATTTCAGTGGAAGATTATAAAAAGAAGTCATTTGTGTACAAGGTTGGTTAAAAATACTTAATGCATAGCACAGCGCTCGGCAGGGCAGCATCTTGTTTTCTTGACTGAATCTGTAAAATCAGTTAGCACAACTTTTGGGGAGTTTGGTTGAAACCTATCATCAGAGGTTCCTTGAAAATGGCCTCTGGACTCAAGAACTCACCTTGGCACCTGCTTTAGAAGCAGGTCTTTAAGGGAAGAGCCAGAATTTAAAAACAAAAAACAAAAAAAAAACCAGGAGAAATAGTTTAAGTTTCAAGAATGAAAATATGAATCCTAAAGTTTAAAAATGTAGGTCATGTTGATACATAAAAATACATCAGGAATAAAAGAAACCCTTTGAAGACAGTTTATTTTACCATTGCTTCTATTAGAAATGATAATGATATTTTTACATTATAAGGCAACTTAGGAAATAGCTAACGATTAATCCGATCCTGTCAGTACAACTTTCATTTTTGATAACACAAGGGTCATATGATGAGGTTAACGTCACTGTTATCATCTTCGTTACCTGCAGATTACTTGATGGTTCTATAAAGCATTTAGAGCATGGCTTAAAGGGGAGCTGTAAGGAAGTATACGTTCCCTACAGAAAAGTCACATACACACGCACCCATGTTCAAAAATGTCAAAAACAAAGTTTGTAAAAACTTTTAGAAAGTGATTACTTTGGCTGAAAGACATTTTAACACCATTTATATGTTTGTGTAGTTCAAAATTATATATAGTTTTTAAAATTATCATTGTATATTAGGCTTTTCAATGTGGCTGAGTCAAAGGTTAGTATCTTATTTTGAAGGGCTTCCAACCAGTGCATAATGCACATCATTCTGGCTTCTCATCTAAATCTTTTCTCCCTCGTCTGGTAAACTTTATCCACTGGGAACATTTTCAACAAATTAAAGATGGGTTTTCATAATGAAATGTCATTTTTTAATTAAAAATAAATCACAGAACTGTATATTTCATACAAATACTCCATTATCTCATTGTGGAGCCATTTTGAATTATGAAACACCCCAAAAGTTGGGTAACTTATTTTACAGATTTGGCCAGTAAAATGACAAACTGTTCCCAGAGCATGTGCTATGCAGTGAATGTTTTCAATTTAGCTAGAACTGATAAGTATTTTATTACTCAATCTAAAAATATTTAGTATATTTCAAGATATTGTGATAATGATAGTACCACTTCAATGATGTTCAGTGCAGTCCTAGAAAATAGAATATTGTTATGTCTTCTGTTGAATGATAAATTAATAGAATGTTCTTCACACTAGATCTCAGCCTCCAGCCCTGGTGCAAGCACTGACATAAATGTTAAGAAAATTGCGAGTATCGGTGATGTCTGTGAATCTATGAAACAGCAACTCTTAGTCTTGGTGGAATGGGCGAAATATATCCCTGCCTTCTGTGAGTTACCACTGGACGATCAGGTATAACTTAAAGAAGTGATGAATGCTTTCAAAAACGGTTTTTCAACTTTGCCAAGTTTTTGTGTTCTTTTAATTATGTGTACAGTAGATTTACTATATTTGACGAAGGTGAAATTATCTGATACAAAAAAGACTGGTTTTCTTGTTGTCCATTCACCTTCTTGTTCTATCAAAAGACACAGGTGTTTAACTTTTATTTTAGGGGTCTTGAAAATTTATTGATTAGGTGAAGTTGAGCAAGACACTGTTTTTCACCTCTTGGAGTTTAAAAAAGTGAGGGCAAAAGACAGATAAGTAACTGCCACTGTGAGACAAAGGGTTGGCGGAAAAAATGTCTGGGAAGCAAATGGAACACTATTCTGTCTTGGTATTTACTGAAGGTGCCTTGTAAAATCCCTTACAAGTGCCAAGCCACTCCTAGACAGAAACCACACAGGTTATGTCAGTCTTTTGGGGGACTTATATGCAATTATCATATGAAATTTTGCTCCTCTTGTCAATTTTATTTTAGCATTACTGTTTAAAAATTGTAGGTCAGGCAAAAAAAAAGAGTCTGTAGAATCGTGCTCTGAGATCTACAGAGAGAAAGAGGGAATTCAGGAATAATGATCTTTCCCTAATAAATATATTTTCATACTTTGTCACACATACACTAAGACATTTGAATTAATAGTTAAGAACTTTAATTTTTAATTAGCCTATGAAGGTTAGATTATTAGTTTTAGATTTATTGCGAACTCTTCCATCTAAGTGGTATACAATATTTTTTGTAGATGCAAATATTTTGAAATTTTCCAATTCCCCCCACACTGAATAAACCATGATACGTATCAAACGCAGTGTATATAGTTACATCCTTTGACCAGTGTTATCACGGATAGACAAAAACAAACAGCCAAAGGGAAAGGTGCAAGATTGTTTAAAAATCAAAGAAGGTCAAACTATTTATACAACCAGAAAAAAAAGTGATCGTAAGAAGTTAGTTACGTTTCTAGGAGAGTATTTCACTCGGTGACCAAAAAAACCCCTGTGAAATCTGAAATCATTCTTAAAATGTCCTGTAACTGCTTTCCTGGTGTGAGTCATGGTTATTGACATATCATAAAGATAACTTGGCTCACAAGGTTATTTCAGAGTGAATAATGCTAAATTGCTAAAACCTACTTGTCTCACCCCAAGCCATATAAGTAGAGTTATGTTATTTATCAGTTTTATATTTTTATTATCACTCTTCAAAAGTTGCTGACTTATGAATGAAGACAGTGATTTAAAAATTGGGAAATTGAAATCCAGTAACCTGTCAAAAATAGCTTTTATTTACAAACTCAGACTTTAATATTAACAATACAGCATTAACAGCCATGGATTGACAAATGCCTACTATGGGTAAGGCACTGGGGAATTAGCTTTTAGTTGTATTATATATTAGATTATATTATTTAATGCTCTCAGGAGCTCCGAGGTGTAGGTTTTATAATCTCCACTTAATAGCTTTTTAAAACTAAACTCTAGATCAGTTAAATTCACTCAGTAAATCCATCAAACAAGCATTTATTAGAACTACTGTTCAGTTTTAGGAACTGTAAGTATTCCGCAGTAAAAATATAGGCTACACCACTATTCTCGTAAAGTCTGCATTCTATTTGGGAGAGATGGACCATAAAAAATATACAGATTATGAGTAAGTTGATGCTAGGTGGGGATACGTTATAAAATAAAATGGAATGAGTTGTTGGAGAATGACGGGGGTGGGGTAACACATACTTTAAATTGGGGGTCAGAGAAGATTTTCACTGAGACCCGAAGGACAAAGGGCTAAGCGTACCAAGATCTGAGGAGAAAGCATTCTGAGTACGAAAACAGCATATTCAAAGGCCCGGAGGCAAGCAGAAACATGTACCTGCAGAAAAGTCAGCAAAGGATATTGCAAGGTGAAGCCAGAGACATGGGTGGCAGCAAAGCACAGAGCCATCCTTGGTGAAGGAGTTTGGGTTTTATTCTGAGGTCAGTAAGAAGCCACTGAAGAGTTTTCAGCAGAGAAGTGGTATTAAGTGATTATTATTTTATAAAGACCATCTTGGAAGCTCTGTCACGAGGGACTTAGGATGGAGGAACCAAGCAGGAAGCAGGAATAACTGTTAAGAGTATACTGTGGAAGGCCAGGGGTACGAAGTGACAAAGCTGGGCGATTAGAGAAGAATCAAAATGGAGTCTTGCTTTTGACACGAACAAGCATTTTGGATAATGGTGCCATTTGCTAAGATGCTGAAGATGTGGAGGGACATTCCTTGGTTGTGTTAGGTTTGAAATGCTTCTTAGTATTGTAGGGCTGATGGTCTGCAGACACCTGAGCATAGGCACCGAGCTCAGTTGAGAGCTTGTGCAAAGAGTCAGAGGATCCATCTAGAATGTAGTAGAACCCAGATCCCCCGTCCTCGCTTTGCTTTTGTTTATTCGGTTTATTATGTGTAAGAGATTGCGTCTTACACATGTTTTCTCAGTTAATCTTCGGTCTACTCTTGGAAATATTTCCTCACTGCCTCCATTCGAAAACAAAAGAGTCCCACACGTGAACGGTTTACCCCAAAGTTCAACAGGTAATAAGTGGTCAAGCCAGATTTGAACTCTGCTTTGTTTGATTTCGTTTCATTCCAAAACACTTCGTTGTGCTGTTGTTTGTTTTGCTGCTTTCTGCTGATGCTGTATTGACTTGTTAGTCTGAGAAATTTTGAACAGTGAAACTCTAGTGACATTCTGAAATAGAAAAATGGAAGGCTTATGGATGGCAACTACCTATGACTGTGATAGTTTGTTAAAACAAGCACCAAAATGTTCCAGGCTTAGAGACCACTAAGTTCATCAGACTCATACCATCTTCTCATCAATCATCCAGTTTTATAATGAATTGTTGAACTTGGAATTTTTCCATTAAGGTGGCCCTGTTGAGAGCTCATGCTGGGGAACATTTGCTGCTCGGAGCCACAAAGAGATCCATGCTGTATAAAGATATTTTGCTTCTGGGTAAGCTTTGTGTTAATCTATGAAGAAATTACGCATGCTTCCTTGTTACACAGGGCCTCTTCCGTATGTGCCAACCATTCATATACAGTGTCAAATGGTGCTCTCGCTTTGCAAGTTGGATTGAACTGATCACGTCCTCACTCAGGTCCCATTTTTCTTCGATTTGATTGCAAGGGAGTTCAGAGTGCACTGGATGTTCAGGATGTATTAAGATTTAAAAATAAGAGAAAGATGTTGCTCAAGAATCATAGGACAAAGAAAGTCATGATTTTTGTGACTGTCTTAGGAAGTCCCACTCCCTCTGTCCCTACTTCATAATCAAAATATGCTACTTCATACTTTTTCAAGGAACGCATGTATCTCCCGTGATCTCAATGCTCATGATACGCTACAAAATGCCAAGATTAAAAAAAAAAAAGAAAGAAAGAAAAATGGTGGCAGAATCTGGAAAATTCCGATATTAAATAACAGTGCTAGAAGAGGCGGAAGTAGGGTGGCACGTGGAACGGAAGGTGGGGGAGACACAAAGGAAAAGCTTTTGTCTTCATTCAATCCATCCCCAATCCCCTCACCCCTACTTACCTTATAAAATTGGGTTTCCTGTTGAAAGACCCCAGTGCTTCTTAGCTCCACCCCTCCCCGGCTTGTGTGAAACGATGACTAAATTATTTGTTCTATTTATGTGATAGCTATTTCATCCTCAACTGTAAATACATTGAACACAGGATAGTGATGGCTAGTATTTATTAAGGATGTACCATGTAGCATGAGTTGCTCGAAGTGCTTTACATGTATATCAACACAACACTCTCTCATATAATCCTCACAATAACACTAAGGGATTGATGCTATTATTTTCAGCCCATTTTTTGGGTAAAGAAATGGAGGCAAAGAAAGTTTACCTAAAGTCACAAAGCTAGTAAGGGACAGAACCAAGATGCTAAACCACATGATGTGACCCCAGAGACTATATTCTCAGGTTCTATTATCTTCTTGCATTTAGAGAACCCCTACCATCCCATTCTCATTCTAGATCTGAATACAAGATACCTAGAAAACAAAATGTTTTACTAATAGTTCTAAATTGTTTTATTGTGAAAAATTAGGTAAACTAACTTTTCATAAGATGAGCAATGCCACGATTTTTTGAATGCTTTTGCACATGTTGGTACCCTGAAGGGTGTCTTTGCCTGCAGTGAACGAATTCAGAATATTCTGCTTTTTATAAAACCATAAAATAACAATTTAGTTGTTATTTTAGGAGTATACATTTCTAATTATCTAAAATTTTGGAAGCTGTAATAAATATTCCTCATATACTAGCCAGAGACTTTCTAAGTTGAAAAGTTCTTTAGGGAGGAGGTGGTCCACTCTCTGTCTAATGTCTGAAATCCCTTAAACCCCTCCCTGTAAAGTCATCATCCCATCTATACTTAAAGAAACCCAGGAAGAGATTATTACTATTTAATGAGGCAACTGTTGAGATTACCCGTGCTCCTTTTAAAAAAAGCCAGCCTCGTCAATTTAGGCTTATTAAAATTAGCTCAATAGTTGTTATGCCTGCGTATACCTAGACCCTAAAAGGGGGCTGTTTTTAATCTGCTGTAAGTCAGAAAGATTCTGTAGGTTTCTGTATCATGCTCATTAATGAGTAAGACACTAACAGATAAGTGGCAGCGGAAAGCTAATCATTACACTTCGTTTCTGCCTTGTCAATTATTAGCTTGTAATTAGCCTGTAGTTCAGTGTTATCACCAGTGACTGAGGCTGTTAAAATGCACGCGATCACATTATCAATGTTGATCCTTTAAGTGTCCTCAAGTTTTTCTAACTTAACACTAAGAGAGGGAGTGCTACTGTTATTTCTGCAAGGGAAGGCCACGTAAAACATTGCTTTGTAAAAACTTAAACACTCTTTGACACTCTTTTGTGCGGAGCACGTAATTATTATTATTCCTCCCCCCCCCCCCCCCCCAGGAAACAACTACGTTATTCATCGCAACAGTTGTGAAGTGGAGATCAGCCGTGTGGCCAACCGCGTTCTAGACGAGCTGGTCCGACCATTTCAGGAAATTCAAATTGATGAAAATGAATATGCCTGCTTGAAGGCCATTGTATTTTTTGACCCAGGTTTGTTTCCGAAATCCCGTGGAACACTAATTCGAATGAACATGGATCAGTTTTGTAACATGAGAATACTTACTGTCACCCTCTAGTAAGATGAAATGTTGAGACTGCCCTTTGTACTCCTTTACTAGATGCGAAAGGGCTAAGTGACCCCGTCAAGATTAAGAACATGCGGTTCCAAGTGCAGCTCAGCCTGGAGGACTACATCAACGACCGGCAGTACGACTCCCGCGGGCGCTTCGGCGAGCTGCTACTGCTGCTGCCCACCCTGCAGAGCATCACCTGGCAAATGATCGAGCAGATCCAGTTCGTGAAACTTTTCGGGATGGTGAAAATTGACAACCTGCTTCAGGAGATGTTACTGGGTGGTGAGTCCATTTGGGAAGCTCTGTTGTATTCATTCGTGCCACACTATTTGCTTTAGAATAAGTTTGACACAATGAACTCAATTGTTTACATGTAGAAAGTCTACAAAGCCCATTGGGTGGGGACAACATACCTGAACATATTCAAATCCCCATCCTGACAAGTTTCCACCATGTAGCTCCACCTGGTCCCTCTAACCTCAATTTTCAGGCCCTTCAAATATGGCAAATAGAAACCTATTCCTATTTTTAGCACTCCTTGTAGTATATTTTCCTATGCCTTTACTCCTTTAAAAGCTCAAGGATATCAGAATTGCAGCATAACCTAAAATATACATTAAAATATCTTAAAAATGAACACTTTGCTCCTGAAATAATTAATTGACACAACACAATGAGAAGGGAAAAAAAATGAGATTTCATTACTGCAATAAATGTCGGGAATAAGTTAAGAAAGCATTTATTCTGTGTTCTGATCTAGATTAAATTTCCTTATGAAATCACTTTATTTTCTTTTTAGTTTTCTGGTGCTTAATGTGTTCCTAATGATATCTTCCTGAAATAAAAGTTGTTTATGCTGTTAGGGTGATCCCAAATACTATACACTTGAGGTAAGTGATTCTTGGAATTGGCTTAACAACAGGCAGCAAACCTAATGATTCCAGGAAACGGCACACAAGGTCCATTATTAATATACAACATAATATGAGGCAACATTTATCTAGCCAATGTGCAGTGAAAGCTGACATTGTCCTTTAATGTGGCAGTGGTTCTATTAATTTATTTTTGAATTCCCAAAAAGCACTTTGCAAAAATAGCAATATTCAAGCTGTCCATCAAAACATTTGTTCCAAGGTAAAATTGCCGTCCCTGATTACATGTCACTAATGCAAGCATCTTTTTATCTTCTGTAGGTGCCTCCAATGACGTTAGCCATCTCCATCATCCAATGCATCAACATTTGTCTCAAGATCCACTAACTGGACAAACTATACTTTTAGGTCCCATGTCAACCCTGGTTCATACAGACCAGATCTGTAAGTATCTGGACTACTTTTCCAACATAATATGTCTTAAGCTTTACCTGAGAAAAAGGGGGATTAGAGGGAAATAATCTAGTACAGAAACTGTAAAATTTGGATCGTTTTCTCTCCAGGAATCAACTGTGGGATACTGTGATATTCAGTAAGTCACTTATTCTCTTAGGCACGAGTTTGCTCACTAAAATGGAGATGCGAATACCTAAACCTTTCTACTTCATAGGTCTGGAGCACAAAAGAAAATATAAAGCAGTTCTATCTTTGCCTGGTAGCGAAGCACCCTAGAAATGACTGCATACTGGAACCATGCAAAGAAATCTTAATAATCAATGGGATAATTATGGCTGCTCGTGAACTTTAAAAATGTTTATCATGTAGTGTTTGTTATATGTCAGTTATACCTCAGTAAAAAATGAAAACGTTTGCCAAAACACTCTCTTAACTCTATGTTATAGATCTATAGATATGTTGAATAATATCATAATCCTAATATTTATTTTCTGCACTGTAATTTAAAAACATTAGAAACACTGAGAAGTGAAGTTTTATTTCTTTGTAAAAATATCAAGAAGAGTAGTTTGAACAGTGCTTCCACCTCCACCTCCTGGACCTTGTAAGAGGGAGTATCTTTTCTTTGCCCTGCTGACTTACTTTTTTGGAAGTTTGGGTCAGCTTCCAGCATTTTATCCTCTGCTTTTTCAGTGCCCTGAAATATCTCCAAGGATCCATTTAATGTGAAGTTTCATTCCCTCGGTGGCATTTCCGTCCTCCACAAAACAGCCCGTTTCCTCACTTCTGCTGACAAGGGATTCCTTCCCTAAGCTCCTGGCTGCACATGTAGAGACTCAAACAGCAGCGGTGTTCACTTCCCCATGGCAGCTCTCCCTTCTATAACGCCATTTTGTTCCACTGGAATCGCACTTCCAACATTATCACATTTTGCTTCTTTGCTGCACTTTCATCCCTTTTTTTAGCCAATTCCCTTTCAGTTGTCCATTTTTTTGCAAAATGTCACATGGATTTATCACTGGGAGGCAGGAGGTAGTAGTTACACACTTTCTTGTCAGGGTGCGAATTGGATAAAGTATGTTCAGGACCAGTCACAGAGACAGACTGAAAGATGAGATGTGATTGGTCACTGATCACAAGGCATCCGTCATTTGGGTAATTATTTGTAGATGGAAGAGTTAACAGCACAGTCTGTGTTGATGCAGGACTGAGTTAATTGGAAGTTACCACGCTGACTGAGACTCGCTGACTGAAAGTCGGAATGTGTTTTTGCAGGACTGGTGCTATTATTAACTGACCGTGAAACCCATGCATATCAAGAGTGGTGCCCAGTGATGGCTGTTAGGGAAAACTCTTTGGAACTAAAATGATTATATAAATACTTAGCAGCTAAGTTAATCTGATATGATTGCAGAGCTCACACAAATTCTATTTCTACATGCTGTCCTGGAGATAAAAATCTCAATTTGACCCAACATCTAGAATTAATTGCCTCTGAATTTATATTAATTAACCCCAAATGCACCTTTGATCCATGGCCTCTGAACACTAAGCCAGCAACCCGGCTGAGATGCCTTCAGTTATTGGGATGTAATCAGTATGCATACCTGTATTACCCACTGAGTTTACAATAGCCCTTAGTAACTAGTTACAATGTTGTTTTACCCAAATGTTCAATGTAATGTAACAACTTAGCGAGTACCCCCTGACTGCTACCAAGCAGTGGGGAAAGCAGAGGCCACAAAAATGCGTTTTCTCTTTGGTTATAAGCATTGGTAGACCTATGGGTACATTTTGTCCGAAACACAAAATTCCTTGAGTGTATGACAAAGGCAGAAATGAAGTTGTTAGAAAAAAAAGTACAAATTGTGCCAATAGTGTGGCACATTTAACCTGTGGGTCCCAGTGTCCTTGAAAGACATTATTTGGGGACCATCCTTGCAAAGCAGATGTTACCATTTTCATTGAATAGGTTGCCAAGAGCAGAGAGAGGTAAGCCCAATACCACACTAAATGCCATGGGGTGGTGTCTATAGAGATCAGTGATTCATAAACTCGGAAAACGAAACACATTAACAACACATTAAGCATTATAGGTGCCAACTAGCAAGAAAGTTGAATATTTCTGCTGGCAGTTGAATCTTTTATTCTTTAAATGCTAAGTTTTCTAGTAGTTTAAAAAGCATGTGTGTTGACTGTTATCTTTTTAGAATTACGTCATCACGCTTTTCATTTTTATTTTCTTCTTCTAACATCATATTTTTAAGGATTCTTCGTAAAGCAAAAATCATTTGCTTTGCTTGTGCTCATTTAGAATGGTTTCTATTTTATCCCAAACAAAACATTAGATGCCTACGCACACAAAAATGTGAGTTCATGTATCCTTTCTTGGTCTTTTAGAGCTGGTCTCTGCAGTTTCAGATCCATCCTAAAACCTCAGAAGTAATTTTTAAAGCAATATGTTTATCCTTTTGCCAGTTAAACTATCTAAAACTGTTGTTTGTAAGCAATTGCTAATCCATACTTAATAATACTAAAGTTATTCTAGTAAAGAGAACCAGGCAGAAAGGGACAGTTTTCATTTTTGTATAGAATTTAAAAAAATGATGTTGGAGGAAAGTATCTATAAAGTTTGCAGTGCTTAAGTCTGATTATCAAACATTTTTTATTTGTTCTGTTAAGTATATGGAACAGTAATAAAAGTGAGTACTAACATATTTCCAGTTTTTAAAAATTATAGACTAGAGCCTAGATTATTTTATAACATGGGAAAAGTTTGCAATAGGAGGAAGTAGTATTCTAGACAATGAAATATTCAAACTGTAACTTTTTTTTCAATTCCATAAGCTTGCTCATTGTGTTGATGGGGAAGGGACAGACATGCTCAGTTATAATAGAATAATTTTGCAGTGACACAGCCAGTGTTCTTCAGATGTGTTTAACCACAACACAGATCTCAAAGCACTTGAAAAGCATTTTACCTTCATTTTTTATTTCATCATCAAATATCTTTGAGTTCGTGGAATCTAAACCAAATATATTTTATGCTATGTGCCTTTTTTATTGCAAAAATTATAGCATTTGTTTTCTAAGATTTGAAAAAAACGTTGGCATTCTGTTCATTCTTTTCATTCCCTTTTAAGATTTTTAAGCATGGGCTAGTCCAGGTTAAATCTATTTGGAGAGGTAGGGTGGAGGCGCATCGGAAACTGTGTCAGAGAGCTGATAGTGTGTTATATAAATCCCTACGTTCCATATGACCATTTAAAAACCTCCAATATAAGATATCGCGTATTGGTGTCACCCGGGACTTAATGGATGGGTCAGGGTGACGGTCGCCACCACACACGACTCTCTGATTCTTTTTCAGCAACTCCTGAAACCCCACTCCCTTCCCCGCCGCAAGGGTCTGGACAGGAGCAGTACAAAACAGCCGCAAACCAAGCCTCCGTCATTTCACACCAGCCTCTCTCCAAACAAAAGCCATTGTGAGGATGTGTTTACTTCTGCACGGCACTGCGTAAATGTGAAAAATTACTGGCCTTGACACATCTCAGGATAGCACTTCTGGCCAACTCTCAGCTAAGCCTTCTTCATGGTGCTGTTTATAAGATGGTAACCTATTTTCTTGTTCATATGCTCATTTGTCGTTGCTATTGTTTAAAACCTTCAGTTGCAACCACGGTGCATCTGAGTGTTTGGTGTGTTTATATCGCATGTTTTTTTCCCAGCTTTCCTTGCACTGTGCCTAAAGCAGCTGAATCATATGTACGACTTTCATTTGTTGTCTTAATATTAATTTAAATCTGTAAATAACTGCTTTCTCAGGATGTGATGCAGAACTCACTGTTCTTTTTTTTGACTGAGTAGAGTAGATTAGAAATCCCAGATTAATATAAAATGAACCATGTTTTGAATAGATTTTAAATTTGCAAATTAGAAAGATAAGACGTTTCTGTAGAATAAGGCACAGATCTGTGAAGAGGCATCACTTTTGGACATCCTGTGGCTAAGAAGCATGTTTTTAGCCCACAGTTACATATGCCTGTTTTAAGTTTAGAAAAGTCTACACAACTATCCCAAGGGTGACTGGATAGTCTTTCAAATCTGACTGTATTTGAGGATGTAGGTTAAGATACAAGATGTTAGTTTCAGCAAGGAGGTTACAGGCTACACCGTAAAATGAACTGCTTAAAACAGTGGCTCATCCAAGAGAGGTTAGTTTCTGTCTCCTAAACCAATGGAGAAGTTGTCATCCATTGACTGGACCCTGGCACCTGCCCACAGCTAATGCCCAGCGAGGGCGGGAGAGTGGGCGGGAGGCCTGTGCTGACGAAGCTGTGCATTCAGGACACTACTGTTGGGAGACACCTGTCCCCCCCCTGCATTGCCTCAATTAACCCTTGCGACAGCCCTGTAAGAAAGGTGTTAGTGTCTTTCTTTCATAAATAAAGAAACCTTTCCTTAGAGGGTTTAAGTAACATATCCGAAGTTTATAAACCTCAAGAGTAGGATAGCCACATTTCAGCCCAGGCCTGGCTGGCTTTTATGAGGATAATTATATCTTCAGTGTGGGGTGAAAACTGGGAGCTTCTGACTGTGGTTTTTAAATATATGCAGTTGAGGGCTGATTAAACATTATCTGTCCTATTGCCTATAACGTGTTTACATGGAAGGAGGGAGGGTCAAATTGTTGCAGCATGGTAAGAAACCACTTTTGGACTTTTAAGAAGAGTCAGACCCCTACAAGAAATATTTTGAATACATTAAGAAAAAAGATGCACCAGATAGATGATGATGAAAACAAAAACCAATGCAAATCACTAATTAATCAGATTTCCCCAAATCCAGCAACCCAGGGGTATGCAGAATATCTGATTCTGAACTGAGGAGCACAGGTCATTGGAGCTTTAAAGTATTTGATATCTTCTAAAGCTGGAGCTCATTTATAAACAATGATGACACGTGAACCAGCGACACAGACACTGCCCCTAATACACACGTAATTTATTAGCTGAAGCAGAACAATTCGTTGAGTAATTACTGATGGTACAAAAAAGTATCGCAAGCTGTAAGAGACCGAGTTACTTAATTTTTTCAGGACCTGTCAAAATTTCTAAGATCATGATTTCATAATCCCCACTTACCACACAAATAAAAAGGCTCAGTAAATGTTAACTAACTTATTGGCTCTTAATGTGAAATTGAACTCTTACAGAGGAAAATGATTCCTTATTTGAAGCTAACATTGATTTAATAGGATCAATAAATCCTTTCAAGAGCTGGTACCTTTGTGCAACTGGAAAATATGCCTTTGAGAGACAGGAGTGGAAAGTTGTTTTAACTTTTTTGTGTGTGTAAAAATTTGGTATCCCTGTTTCATGAATAAGAATGTTTTTTATTTTTATAAGTACAAATATCATTTGTAGAGTCCTGCTTATTTTTTTGTGTCCTCTCTGGAAGATACTAAAAAAAAAACCACTTTGAAGTATAAAACAAATTCATTATTGGTAAGCCCTTTAACTTATCTGCATACATTTACTAAACAGTTATGTTTTAGAAATTATTACTAACAATTTTGTTTTAATAACTGTGGTCAGGGAGTTTGTAATATTATATTTTTGTATATTTCACTGCCAAAAATGCTGGATGAGAGCAACTGATATTTTCAAAATGTTGATAAGGAAAGTTATTGCTTTTATATAGCACAAAACTTTTTTTCAGGTAATAAAAATGAATAATTTATTGTGAAATAATGATTCATTTTATAAATGTAAAATTATTTTTATAAATTTTATTGTTGAAAATCAAAAATTACTAGATTTTTTTTTAATGTTAAATTATAGTGAGATTAAAATATTTCTAAACTGTGATACCTTGTTGTTTCACTGAACTTTCTAAATAAAAATTGAGGGGAAAAAACTGAAATGTGGTGCTTCATTAATGTTGAAAATGATTTTATAGTTTTACAGATACTGATAATATTTTCTGTATAGTCATTTAGTTAAATTTACATTGAGTTTGCTAATATTGGTCTTTAGAGGCCAGAGCAAAATCAATTAGCACATCTCCACATAATCGTAGAATTGGACACTTACTGAAGGAAAACCCTCACATTTGTACTTTAATTACATGGTTTTGCTTGCTTTTGGGCTTTGTCACATTAATGAAAATATATGACTCCAGTAGGTTTCAGCATCGTGTAGATATACTTGGCACATAAATTTTTAACCTAGACTTTTTTTTTAATTGCTGGTATCCTCTATTCATATTTAAAGCTTCTTTATAAAATTTCTTAAATTCTGAGCACTAACACATCTTACTTTTGTAGAATTCTATGGATTTTTATTTTATTTTTACCATTACCAGGGTACTATCACTACATCACTTAAAAACACAATTGTGCTCAAAATTGACAGTGAAAACCCACCCCCATCCATCCCAGCGATCCCTTCTCCCCCAGACTCTGCTCTCCCATAACAGCCCTCAGACACTGAAGCTGTTTTACCTGGGATTTTTCTCCCTAGTTTGAAAGTATATGTTATATCACATTTTTTTTTTCAAAAAAAAATTTTTTTTTCCAGTTTTAGACCTTCATCTGTATACAAACACTCAACTCCCACCACATTCTCCCAATCCCTTAACTAATCAGTATTTTTACTTGGTAGTTACTATTTAAATAACCACAAAGAGCTTGGTGATTCAAGGCTCAGAGCTTGGGATGAAGGCCTGGATCAGGCCACCGTGTGAGCCACGGGGACACAGAGGTTCAGCCGAAGGTGAGGAGACGCTGGGTTAGACCCTCGAAGAACGAAGTAATATTCTGTGTAGCCTCAGGAGCGGTTTCATCGGTGGGTCCTCTAGTCTCTTCTGCTTACCTTCTTTCTCCTTTAATTTTCTACCAGAAAAGGGGCTCCCCAGCCCTAGAAGGAGCTGCTACCTAACTTTACAGGGAGATGTGCCCCTGAGAGGCACAAGGCTTATACTATAGTTATCACTCTAGACTGAAAGACTTAACGTCGCCAGCTGCTGGAATGCACCTGGCTACGAACCTGCAGCTGGAAGACAGCCCTGGGAATGACCTGCATTCGAAAGCCGCCTCATCCATCACCATGCCCCTTCCTGCAGGCAGCCTGTGTCCAAGGATGGGCCAATGCAGGAGCATAGAGGCCTGGCCCTGTTCCCCCACCTCCGGACTACTCAAGAGCGTTCCCACTTTCAGAGCTCGTGATGCGATGGGCTGAGGTCTTTGTTGGGTCTGCATCACAGCTTAACGTCTTCCTCTACTGAAGCCTGCCTCCTTCCTCTCTCTAATAAATGTCTCACATGGTAATTTCCGAGTCTGATTTCTAGGGAACCCAACATGAACCCACACATAAAGTCCCCTTATATTTATGTACTAGCATAGGCTCTTGTAAACTGAAGTTAACCAACCATATAGATTACAATATCAATTAAAATAAAATTTGTAAAAATCAGCTCTATGTATTAAATTACGGTATCCTCAGAAGTCAAATTTATGAAATCTAACGAAAAGTGTTTACACTGAAAATGTGAAACATGTCTGAGAGTTTAATTCATTTTCAGATAAATGAAAGCATTGAAGACTGATGGATTAGGAGAAAAAGGCATTAAATATGTTGATGGGGTTGAATTGCAGATGTATGGAAATAAGTGATTAGCTGGAAAAGCTGGCCAGATCTGATTTATAGTTAGAAAAATGTAATAATTAAGGACTTTGTAAAGTAAGAGACCAGTTGACAAATTTCTAGCTTCCCCTTTTTCACAGGCAATTTCTCCTGATGGGAGTTTTCCTCTTTCCTACCGTCTCCTAGCATGCTCCTAGGAGTTAACATATCAACTTCACCCTTCCATGAACACTTTTACAACCTTCTCAGGTAAAATTAAGGACTTCCCCATGGTGTCTCACTGTTGGTTGTATATACTACTATTTATAGAATTTATTTCAATTCTTTTATTATTGCTTATTGCCAATGAGAGTGAACCTCAGGAGAGCAGATGCCATGTTGGGTACATTTTTTAATTCCCAGGATTCAAAAAATTCCTAGCAATTAATAGGTGATCAGTAGTGATTTCCAAATTAGACAAGAGCTTCGTCACAACTATGAATTGTTTTTTTGTTAGTAACACTCAAGGAGGAAATGTGCTGAAGATAAAAATAATATATTTACTTATTCAATGGATTATTTTTAGATAATTTTAACTATTTTAACATGACAATCAACCGTATTTTAAAAAATAGAGATAGTAAAAAATAAAAAGCACTTACTTTTGGTAAGTGAAACATTATAATTTAATCCTGGTCTCTCTTATTAGCGTAATCTTTTTTTCATAGATGCTTTTAAGACAGATTTCATCAACTTTTCATTTTTTAAAACGTGAACTTTGTTCAAATGACATTTTGAAGCACAAAATATATTTTTATATGGCAAAAACAACACCGGAACATAAAGGTTTTTTCTTGTGTTAGGTCTTTTGTGTTCATTTAATCTGAATGTAATTCACACAAGTAATTCTCCTCCATATATCAGACATTACAGTCAGGTCAGGTTGGTAGATACAGTTACAATATTGCCTGTTTATGCTTTTTTAAGCTACAGAATAACTTGCATTTAATACACTGATAGAATAGTAAAGCCCATGCACCCTAAGATAATGAGAGTAAAACACGGAAACAAAATTATGTTTTATTATTATTTTATTTGTAAATCATTGGTGCCCTTGCACTGTATAATAATTCAATTTAAATATAATTGTAAAGATCTAATGAGCGGTTATCTGACAGATAAATAAGATCAGAAACACAAATCAAAACATGTAGTGGTGTTTGTTGTAGAAATACAATGGTCTTCGTCTAGAATTGGACGGCTATATCTAAAGAAGAAAAATCTGAAATGAACTCTAATGGTGTCACAAGACACACAACAGTATTTCAGCATCATAATTAAAGCATTCTGCTGTGGAAGTGCCATACAATCACCTCATCATTTTCTTTTACCAAGATACAAAAAATACTTTTGCAATAAAAATATCTTGGTAATTCTAGAATAAAAATGAAATTAAGGGGAATTTTAATATAAGCATGTTTATAATAGCTGTACAAGTGTTGGCAAGCTCTTCCTGAGTATCAATTTCCCTGTGTTTAAACAAACAAAAAAAAATCCTTACAAAATAATTATAGTATTGAAATCAGGCAGGCTATTATAAGAGTGAATTGAGAAAATTTATAAAACATGCTTATATTGGAACCTGGGGCTTAGTAAACATTTAAAAAATTAGCAACTATTATTAGAAGTGCAAACAATGCAGATATTAGATATTTGTCTTACGTATATTTTAACACGTATGTTTCCCTTCCCTTAGTTTCTTAGAACATATTTTGGAGAAATTTCTCTTTAAAATATCATTTTGAAAATAATGATGTTCTCTTTTAGGCTATTTGTAATAAATCACCTTCATGTTGTCAAGTGAATTTTAAGAGCTTAAATGAATATATCTATTTTTTCAAGATATTAAAAGTTTATTCACTAGTTCCAAAATGAATTACATTTATTAATTGTCCATTTTCTCTTAGAATGCCCTTCTCAAGGTCTCTAAGAAGATGACCTCATTTACTTAGCAAAACAAAGACATCCATCAAAATTACATTTCTGTCCTCATAGTGATTTCTGTCTCATTCTCTGATTTGAAGAAGAGATATTTCCTCTTCTCTGGAACCGGTTATTCACTTGTCCTCTGGTTCAATATCTTCCTGGCTCTAAAGGATCTCATTCTCTTTTTAATATTAATATTTTTCTGGCTCTTTTTCCATGGATTTCATTGCTTCTTTTAAGAAGATAAGGATTGCCCCAATTTTTAAGAAATCCACACTTTGATTCTGTTGTGCCTCTTATTTTCAGTCTCTTTTTATTGTTAAACTTTTTTTATTATTATTAGTTTCAGATGTGCAAGACAATATAGTGATTAGACATTCACACACCTCACAAAGTGATAACCGCCTCCCCAAGTCTGCTACCCTTCTGACATTGTATTTAGTTATTACAATACCATTGACTATATTCCCTGTGATGTACTTTACATCCCGTGACTCTGTGTGTGTGTGTGTGTGTGTGTGTGTATGTGTGTGTTATAGTAGACATTCAATATTATTTTATATTAGTTTCAGGTGTAGCACCGTGGTTAGGCATTTATATATGTTTCCTTTCCCTTAGTTTCTTAGAACATATTTTGGAGGAATTTCTCTTTAAAATATCATTTTGACAAATAATGAGGTTCTTATTCGGGCTGTTTCAAGTGAATTTTAAGAGCTTAAATGAATATATATTTTTTTAACCACTTAAATAAACGATCAGGATATAGTCCTCCTTTAAAGATGGATGGGCATAACCTGCTATTGATCATAACTTGAGCATGTACAAGGAATTCTTTTTTTTTTAAGATTTTATTGGGGAATTGGGGGAGGGGAACAGCATTGGGGAACTGGGAAAGGGGAACAGACAAGTTGCTGTCCTTTTGTTCTTCAGTCTAGTTGTGGAGGACGTCACTTCACTGGCCCATGTTGGTATTATCATTGTACTCTTCCCGGGTGAGGCAGATCGGTCGCTGGCCTCTGGATGGCCGCTCACGCTGGTGGCTCTTGGCAGCTCACATTGGCTGTCGGCAGCTCATGCTGGCTGCTGGCCACACATGATAGCTTTACGCAGCCCACTGCAGCAGGGGCTGCAGCCTATGCCGTTGCTGGTGACTCACGGCAGCCCAGCTCCAGGTTGCGCTGTTGTTCACCATCTTAGCTATAGAGGGTGCAGCATCACTGACCCATGGGGGATCTGAACCGGGGTCCTGCTGCTCAGAGCCAGCATCCCAAAGCCAGCTCTTAACCAGCGCGCCACTCGGCCAGCCCTACAAGGAATTCTTGAACAGAATTCTTACTTCTATTATATGGACTCTAATATGACAGTGCTATTTGTGTATTCTTTTAAAAGCATTGCAATAGAGAGCAACATATACTACTGAAAGACCTACTGCCCAACATTTTATAAACATGGCTACAAACATTATTATTGAATTATAAAATGACAAATACACAGCTGTATAATATATAGGAAAAAGCTTTTTGAGTTTATAAGTAATCATTTTAAATGGAAATGCAATATCTGCTTTCATACATATTTTTATTACTATATAAGGACTACCTGGCTGAAAAGGAAATGGTAGCTCTATAAGGAAATGGTTAATTCTTGTCCCAGAATGGATGGTACACCTGAAACAGGTAGGTAGCTAGAATCACTCTGAGGACACAGCTCAGGGGTTCAAGTTTTATATGGCAACTCTTCAGACCCAGACTGTTTGAATTACACAGTCTGTGCTTTTGCTTGTCTAAGTCCCGTAAATAATTACACAGGTGCAATTGCAAGAGTGCTATAAATGAGAATCACTGTAAGTTCATTCCCATAGGTGGAGAATTTTCTATAATTACAGAAAGCTCAAAGTTCTTGTCACACATGGCTTTTGAGATCTGGCCAAGTATTTACAGCAATTCTCTCAGGGGCCACGACTATCTCCTGCCTCCTCGGTCGATGCATATATGAACCAGACACACAGAATAGCCTTTCCTGGGAAACCACTGGAAAAAACTGCAAAATGATTCTTCAACGGATGCAATTTGGCCAGCTAAAAAAAAATCGTGAATGCTTAGTAACAGTAAGTATAAAAAGGAAGCTATTTACTTACATTTACATTTGAATAAATGAAATTATTTCATTTCTTCATGTAAGTGAAAATATTTTGGCTTGCTTAAAATATCTTTGAAAGAGGTAGTTGTTTATATCTTTGCTTTTTTTCTGACACAGAAAGATGCATTGGTAAACTACAAAACAAGATGTTAAGGTAGAACGAGAAAAGGAGTTCTGTTGAAAATTTGGATTTGTAGGTCATAACAAAACATAAATGATCATGGCACCCCCGCCCCCAACCACCACCACCACCTTTTAAAGCTATTCAATGGCCTTCCATTACTCTTCGAATAAAATTTAAATTCCTTGTTGTGCCCACCAAGCCCTATACAATATATCCATTCTATCTCTCCAACTTAATCATTTACCATTAGCCCCTCTTCACTTACTATGATGGACTATCGTCGTCATCAACATCGTCGTCATCATCGGTCATGGAAAGTGGCGCTTTTGTCCACGCTGTTTTCTCTATTCAGAATGCTGTTCACGTGATTAAGATGCTGTTAATAGCTCACATTTCAGTTCTTATATCATCTCTGCAGAGAGACTTTCATTGACTCTATCCCTTGAGTTATCTTTTCTTTCATCACTATAATGAGTGCCTTCAAAAATATCTCAACCAGCAATTATTTTATTGTTTTATTTGTTCATTTGCCTCTCTCTTTTGTTTCCCATCCCCTCTGTTTAGAATTTAAGCTATCTGGGACAAGAAATCATGTCTTAATTTATTCATTAGCATACTCTTTGTAGAATTACATAGAATGTTGCTTACATAAACAAGTATTTGTTGAATTAATTGATTAAAAGACAGACATTCAACGGAGGTATCATACAGAGCCAGTACGTGTTTATCCCTAGAGCAAGCACAAAAAAAGTATCATAAAGAGCTATAAAAATGATAATAAAGATAAAATGTAATACTTAAAAATATTAAACTCATCTATAAAGAAGTAGAAATGAAAAACAGAGCAGAGAACGTGGGATAAATAGAAAAAAATATATAAAAGTTAGTAAATTTACACACAAATATCGTTAATAGCATTAATATAAATTAACCAAACATTTAAAATCAGAAATATTCAGACTGGATATAAAATAAGATCCAACTATATGTTGTTTCTACTTTAAAAACAAAACCACAAATGTGCTAAAAATACAAGATTGGACAATTAAGTTCGCCAACTCATCCTAGAAAAAGTACTACATACCTCATTGCTGAATATCACTACGGTCACCTTTGAAGCACTCCCCTTGGGAAGGTATGCACCGATGCCAGCGCCTAGTCCACCCTTCAAAGCAATTTTGGAACTTTTTTTCTGAAATGGCCATCAGAACTGTCCTCGTATTACCCTTGATGTCCTGAATGTCATCAAAATGTCTTCCTTTCAATATTTCCTTTATCTTCAGGTAAAGAAAGAAGTCATCAGGGGCCAGATCAGATGAGTAGGGAGGGTGTTCCAATACAGTTATTTGTTTCCTGGCTAAAAACTCCCTGACAGACAGTGCTGTGTGAGCTGGTGCATTGTCGTGATGTAAGTAAGAGCCATGGATTGTTGGTTGAAAAGTTCAGGTTGTGTAACTTTTTCATGCAGCCTTTTCAGTACTTGGTTAACTGTTTGTCCAGTTAGTACAAATTCATAATGAATAATCCCTCTGATGTCAAAAAAAGGTTAGCAACATCATTGCAACAAGTTTGCAAACTTGTCAGACCTCGCAAAGAGTACAAAACATTTCATAAAAAAATATTAGTGTCTATATTAATATAAAGGTCATTTAATAATATTAGAGACTCAATTAATCGAGAACACATAATGATAAGTGTGCATTAATAGTCACTTGAAAAAACTATATGAAATAAATTGGGAAAATAGACAAATTTACAATCAGAGCTAGAGGAGTTTTCCACTCATCTCTTAGTAGTGAATAGAGATAAAAATCTCTTAAGGTTTAGGCAAAAATCAGTAAGCATATAGATTTAGACAAAATCATCATCTAATTGTATCTAATTAAGGCATATTATACCTGAAAACTGTGGAATAGGCACTCTTTTCAAAAACAGATGGACTATTAGATAAACAACATATGTGCCATAAACATGTCTCGATAATTTTCAAATTTATGAGATGATATAGAATCTGATTTGTGACTGCAACAGAATTACATTAGAAATCAATGCAATTAACATCGAAATAAAAAATATTTCAAGTTAAGCAGCACATTTCTATAACCCTTGGGTCAAAGAAGAAGTCACAAGAAAAATGAGAAAACATTTGAACTGAAATTTAATGAAAGCATGCCTTGTCAAAACTTGTGGAACTCAGCTAAAAGAGTTCTTAAAGAAAAATGCATAGTTTTAGATATTTGTTTTATAAGTAAATATTGAAAAAAAATCAAGGATGTATACTTGCTCCTTAAGAAGCTGGAAAAATAAGGTAAATTTAACCCAAAATAATTAAAAGAAAAAATAACAAATATTGGAAGAAGAACATCAATAAAATAAGATGGGGCAGAGAAAATTAACATATATATAAACTTCTTAAGAGCCATTAAGAAAAAAGGGGGAAAAAACCTCAAATTACCAATATAAGGGGAGAAAGAGTAGACATCAATATAGATTCTTCATACATCAAACATATGACGTGATAAATTTCTTTAAAATAATTTTATGTAATTGACATAAGAACTATAAAATTTAAATAAACATGTATTTATCGAATCAATTGAATGTTTAATGTAAATCCTTCTCCCAGGCCACAATGGCTTCGCTGGCAAGTTCAATTAAGCATTTAAAGTAGAAATACACCATATTATACAAACTTTTAAGAAAATAGATGAGAAAGAAGCATTGCCCGTCGTCTTCATGAGGCCAGAATAACCTTGAGACCTACTCTTGAAAAGGACAGTTAAAGTAAAAAAAATAATAATAGATATATAGTCTTCATGAACATAGACACAAAAATCTTTAACAAAATATTATCAAATAAAATCTAACTATATATATATATATATATATATATATATATATATATATGATAATATATTCATGATGAAGAGGAATTTATCCAAGGAATGCAAGGTTGTTTCAACATTCAATAAATGTAATTCAGCACATTAACAGAATAAAGGAAGATTTCCTCTGATAATCTTACTAGGTGCAGAAAAAAAACTGATAAAGTTTATTATTAAAAATTCTCAGAAATTCAGAACTAGAGTGGAACTTCTTCAATCTGAAAAGCCATGATAAAATATCAGTCACATTCCTCTTAAAATGAGCAGCTAGTCAAAAATATCTACTCTCACCACTTCAGTTCACAATTGTACTGAAAGCTAAATCCAGTGCTTAAAGTAAAAAAAAAAATAAATAAATGACATAAAGATTGTAAAGAAAGAAAACAATGGTCATTATTTACAGATGTCTTGATTATATACATACTTGTAGAAATTACTGGAACTAATAAGAGAATTTAGCAAAATCCCAGTGTACAAAAATATAAACAAAAATATATTATATATAATATCAAGTAACACTTGGGAAATACAGTAAAAATACCATTACAACAGCATCAAAACCTAAACATAAATTAAACAAAAGCAATGCAAGTCCTCTATAATGAGTACTACGAAATATTTCTGAGAAAAAAGTAGAATAGAAAGGTATACCAAGTTAAAGATTGCAAGGCCCAAAGGTGTTAGTATTTTAATTCTCCCCATACAGCTATATAGATTTAATTTAGTACTAATCAAAAGTGAAAAAGGGCCGGCTGAGTGGCTCAGTTGGTTAAGAGCTCGCTCAAGAGTGTGAACTCTGAGCAACAGTGGTTCGAGTCCCGGCCTGAGCTGAGCAGCTGCTGAGCTGCCAACAGGTGGCAGGATGGCTCAGCTAAAGTAAAAAAAAAGTGAAAAAGGAGATGAAGGGAAAGGATGGATGAGAAAGACAAGAAGGAGGAAGATGAAGAGAGAGAAGAAGGGTGGGGAAGGAGAGGAGAAGAAAACAGTGGCAAAGGCAAAGAAGTATATTATTCATAAAAATTGCAATCAACAAAAATATAGGAATGGCAAAGCAAATCAAACAACAAAAAAGAAGCCAAGAAAATTTTGACCATGGACAATGCAGCTGTCTAGAAATGGTTTCTGATATGCTTAGTAAATAAAAAAGCAAAAAAAAAAATTGTATCTAACCTGATTTTTTCCTATGTAAATATAAGTATGCATGTGATTCAGACCAAGAAAGAACCCCTCACAATGATGTATTACGGTGAGACAATCAGGGGTACATTTATATTCATTTATTTATTTATTTATTTATTTATTTATTTATTTATTTATTTATTTTATAGTAACAATAGCTGTGGAATTTTAGTGAAATAAAAATAAATTGTGATTATCACTAGGGAAATATGGCTCAGACTGATTCTATTGGAAAATATAAAAGCAGTATACTACAATATATATTCAGTACATGTGGTGTGCTTAAAATGGTAATAAATGCAATAGTTTTAAAACATAATCCCAAATTGTCTAACATTTTTACCAGTAAAAGGATGGTATTCTTTTGATTTTGGGGCACTGTTGGTGGACTGCGAATTGGTGCAGCCACTATGGAAAACAGTATGGCGGTTCCTCAATAAACTAAAAATAGAACTACCTTATGACCCAGCAATTTCATTTCTGGGGATTTATCGGAAGAAATCCAAAACACTAATTCAAAAAGATACATGCACCCCTATGTTCACGGCAGCATTATTTACAATAGCCAAGATATGGAAGCAACCTAGGTGTCCATCAATGGAGGGATAAAGAAGAGGTAGTATTTATACAGTGGAATATTACTCAGCCACAAAAAAGAATGGAATCTTGCATTTGCAACAACATGGATGGACCTAGAGTGTATTACGCTAATGAGTAAGTCAGGCAGAGACAGGCAAATAATTGGTTTTACTTATATGTGGAAAATAAAAACAAACAAACAAACAAAACAAAACAAAAACAGTCTCATAGAAACAGAAACCAAAGGGATGGTTGACAGAAGGGAGAGGAAGGAGGGATGGAAGAAAAAGGTGAAGAAGAATATAGTGTCAATAATGGTTACTAAAATTAGCAGGGTGATCACATTGTAAGGTATAAAAATGTCAAATAACCATATTGTGCACCTGAAACCAATATAATTAATATAAGCTTGTATACCAACTCTGCTTAATTTAAAAAAAAATTTAAGAAAATTAAAAACAATTTATTCTTAAAACTGTACTCTAAAATATAATTCCTGCGATTATTGGCTAGTAGGTTTCTTCAGCTAATTGAGAATTTGCTTAACATTATTCTTTTGTTTCTTATGTCTATTTTTTTATTAGTTTCAGGTGTACAAAACAATGTAATTGTTAGACATTTGCACCCCTCACAAAGTGATAACCCCTTCTCCCAATTTACTATCCCTCTGACATCATATATATTTATATCTGTTACAATTCCATGGACTCTATTTCCTATGCTGTTTTTAAAATGTATAATTTTCTTTCTTTTACTGATATTTTGCTTTCAGATCCATTTGGCATTTTCCTACGTGAATGAGGCAGAGTCTTACCCAAGGATCCTCCTGACTGTTAACCTACAATCCAGATCTTCTATCACTCCAGTGAGATGTTTTCAAGCTTTTAAATGAGAACCTTTATGTGACTTCAAGGTACACATACTTTTAATCATCTATTTATTTGTGCTCCAGGCTAAACCTTTCAGAGCAATAGCCTGATCAAGAGAGTTGTCGGTGTTTGTTCGTATAATACATCATGCTGAAAGAATTCCCATTAGAACCTAATTCCTAAAAGGAGATTTCCCAAGCTGGGGCGTAAAAATCTAAGTTTATTAGGAACCCAGAACGAGAGGGTAAGTGATTGGGGAAGGTGAGAGGACCCCCAGAGTAGGTCTTGGATATCTAATTAGGGAAACCAATTAGAAAACCCAGATAATCATCGTAGCAATTCAGCCTTGTAATTGGCTTTATTGAAAATACTTTCACACATAAATGAAAAGTATGTTTTCCCTTTATCAATCAGGTATTTGCCTTCGTTTATTTAATGTATGGACATAATCACCTTTAGTGGTGAATTTGCTATTTTAGAATACAAAGCAGGAGCACTGATGTGTTTATATAGAACCTTCCAACAATGTTACTTGGTAGTTATTTGTGAGTCGTTGGTCAGGGTGGACTTTGGGCTTGGGAGCAGTGCAATCAGAAACCTTTGTGTCACATAGTGTTCAGTTAAGATTTTTATTTATGACACATAATATCAGAGCTATCTATAAGCCATATACGGTTATGTACACGATACATTTATATGACTTTATTTATATAATTTTATAAATATAATTTTTCCTCTAGCCACATATGATTATTTGTATAATCACTGTATAGATGGGTTTGCAAACACTGAAGTAAGACGTGTCACAAAAAGCAAAGTAAAAGAGAGAACTGAAGCCAGGTCTTGGGTAGTGTGGAGTAAAAAGAAAAGAATGTAAGGAGTAGAAGTGATCTCCAAATAGAGGCCTGAATGTATCAAATGCAACTTTATGAACATTTTCCTTCATACCCCATGTTAGGCCTTTACATCCACTAAAAAAACCCTGCAGTGTAGTTAATCTTTAAACTCTGTACCAGTTCCCTGCATAATTCTGTTCCCTCGAGTTACATAAGGAAGAAGATGACTGAAAACAGCATATGCAAAAACAGCTGCATGTTAATCACACTTTCCACATCACTGTGTGACAAAACCTTTTTTTATTTTGGCATGTCAAAATGCGTTCGTACAACTTCGTGAGATTCCTCATTCCCATGCTAACCTACCTGCCCTGTTCCTGGCCTCCAGACAATTACTTCAACAACCTTTTAATTCTGCATCCTTCAAGCAAGGGGCTGATAGAAGTTAAGCCTGTCAGCTTGAAACCACACAAATGAATAAACGAAGTTTCATGTTGTATTATAAATTTCAAAACTTAAAACTGTCTCAAAGTTCACTGAAGATGAAACTTTCTCTACGCAATTCGTTTTTTTTTCAAATTAACAATTTACTTGCTGAAGCAAGTGATTGTAAAACTATCATTTATGTGAACCTGATTCAAGATTTCAAAGTGCTTTCCCATACATGAGCTAATTTGTACTCACATACATAATAGAAAACCATAAAACATCGATAGAAATGAAAGACCTAAATACACCAAATGCATTGAATAGACGTTTCAGTATTGTAAATAACTGAAATTAATTTCCCCCTGAATATTTTTAGACTCAATTCAATTTTAATCAAAATCCCCGTACAGTGTTTTTGTGAGAGTGGCTAAGATGAATCTGAAAGGTACAGAAAAATGCAAACAAGGAGGAACAAGCAAGACAAACTTAAAGTGCAAAATGAGAGAACTTTCTGCTGAATACCTTTCTTTGCTGCAAATCTTTGGTCCTTAGAAAATATCTTTTGTACCTCCATTAATTCTCATTGCCCTCAAGTCTAATCTGTTTGAATTTGATAGAGCTTAGCTTCTCACTTTTGAGGACTCCTACCAGCATATAACCAACCCATTTTAAAGGTCAAAAAAAATCAGAGTGCAGAAATTGGCCGAAAAGATAGAAAATAAAACAATGGTGCACACTAGAGCCCAGAAACAGATTAACACATATATTATCATAAGGTGACACTTCAGGGTGGTGGGGAAAGGTAATCTTTTCAATAAATTGTGTTGAATAATTGGATATTCATATGAACACAATGAATCAAGAAATTTACTTCATCCATATGGAAAATCAAATTCAGAATGTGCAAGGTAAAGCTACAAAACTTTTGTTAGAAAAAAACAAAACAGAGTTTCAACATTGACTGGTTTAAGCAAAGTTTTTTTAAAAATTTACAAAATCCAACCTGTAGAAAAAAAATGAGAAAAAACATCAACATACGCTGTATTAAAATTTCAAGAATTATTTTCCTCAGAAGAATATTAAAATAGTGCAAAAACAAGCCATAGAGTAGAAGATGTTTGCAATTCACATACCTGACAAATGATTCATGGCAGAATACATAAGGAATTCCAACAAATCAATTATTTAAAAAAAAGAAAGAAAGAAACCAATATAAAATGTGCAAAAGTCTTACGCAGGTGCTCACCAAAGGGGGATACCCATGTAGGCAGTGAAATGTGAAAAGGGGCTCAACTTGACTAGTCATCAGGAAAATGGAATTGCAAACCGCCATACAATACAGGCACACACTGACCCAAGTACTTAAATGAAACAGACTGAAAATACCTTGTATTCTTGAAGTTGTGAACCCAGTGGAAATACTATACACTGTTAATGAACCTGTAAAAAAATGTACTTTGTAAAATTATTTTTCCGTATTAACACCTGTGTTAAATACACCTATACCTTGTGACCCAACGATTTAATCTCTAGGTAGATACCTAACAGAATATGTACAGAGGCTCTTGAAACAAGCTCCTCAGGATTGGTTATATAGCGGCATTAGTAATAGCTCCGAACCAGAGACTGCCCGATTGCTATATACATGTACACAGTGGAACAGACTAGAATATTCTACAGCAACAAGATAAATGCACCACATGCAGCATCACAGTTAATTACAAACACATAACGTGAAACAAAGTAACGCAGGCATAAAAGAGCATGTGCTACATATAAAGTTCAAAGACAAGCAAAACACATCAATGCCATTAGAAGAAAAAAATATATATGGTTCTAGCATTTGGAGAGGGTCATGAAGGAGGCTTTGGGCTGTTGGGAATGTTTTAGTTTTAATCTGGATTATATATATTTTATTAATGAAAATTCGTCTTTGTGTTTATGGTTTGCGCACTGTTCTGTATGTGGGCTACACGTCAATTAAAAACTTTATACAGAAAGTCCTCACTTAACGTTGCTGATAGGTTCTGCCCATTTAAGCGAAATGAAAAAACCGGTCTCACCACAGCTAAGCGATACAAGCACCAGTTCTGCTCCTGTGCATCCCATTGGCATTAGAGGGCATCAACTTTATTTGAGGGCCTGCTGTAATTTGAAAACGAATGTCGGGCTGTCCACATCTTGTCATGAGGGGGTCAGTGAGCCTGGGCTTACTCTCCCACAGGAAAAAAGAAAACTGGGCAATCTTAATGAAACTACTGGTTTTAGACATCAGAGAGCAGAACATGATTCTTCAGGGGACGGGGGGGGGGGACGATGTACATCCTATGATCACCTCAACTCTTTTCTTGGAGGAACAGTCTAGCTTTGTAGACAGTGATGGACGCTGAGGAATTCAAGCTGAGCAGAGTAGCCTCTGAGCTGAAGAGTTCAGAGGGGCAGATGTGGCTGAAATTTGCTAATGAGCCTACCCTCATTTTCCCATACAGCGGAGAAAAAGACCTTGATTTGTTTTTTAGATTACCTCACCCACAATACACGTTCAATATTCAGCACTCAAATCATCCTAGTTCATCCGACATATGAAAATTATGTATAGTGATGATCAATAGTTTTGTCAAGCAATAAAGAAAATCACTTAATATGGGAATGCAGAATCCATCTTGGACTAAAAGAATAACGTGTTTTATGGTATCTGAAACTGGCATTGAGTTTATTAAGGTTTTTCTCTTCAGGTCCAGAAAGCACATAGAGCAGACAAACAACCTTCCAACTCCCGCACCCCCACATTCAGGGGGCCTTAGAAAGTGGTGGCTTTTTCTTTTAGTCTGAAGGAATCAACGTCACCTGTAACATATGAATTTGCAGAGCCTCTGAGAGGCCTTATACTGACCCCAGCCACATTGTCCAGCCATTCTTCAAAAGCAGGCCAGGGGCTCACAGGTAAACACGCTTGCAATACTGATGTCTGCGCTGTGGAAAATTTTAGGAAGGGAATTCTATTTCCCTGAACATGTTTTCAAGCACTAAACTCTCTTTCAAATAATAAAAGAGGTTAGAGACTAACTTAGGGAACAGATTCCATTTTTCAATGTGGCGTTAATAGGGGCAAAACCAAGAGACGGATTGCATTGACAAGGAAATGAAAATGGATAATGGATTTAATGGCTTGAGTTCTAATGGAAAAAAAAATTCTCCATGAGATTGTAGTCTTTTTTACAAAAATGTGGCTATCATTAATAGTTCATACATGGTCCCCCCCCCAAAAAAAAGCACATATGGTGGTATATAAATCATTAAAAAGTTTGCAGCAAAATCAAGTAGAGAAATATTTGTGTTGTTTTTCTTTTATTGTCTTAGTTGTCATATCCTGTTATTTCTAATATACACAATACCGTTTTTAGTAATATTTGCTACATTGAGTATTAACCTGTGTTTTTCAACTTTTTAAAACAAAACAATACCAATAAGAAGAAACATGATAATTTGCATGTTAGGATAATAATTTGTGGGTTTTTGGGGGAAGGTGTATATGATATAAATTGTTAGATTCAGTATGTGATCAAATGGCTAATAACCTTGTTAGCTGTCCTGGCCTATCACTTAAGATATTCATAGTGATCAAACAACTAAAAGCTATGAAAATCCTATGAAATCGATGGACCCATAATAATGTACCTATGACCATAACCCAAAATTGTGTATATAATTTAGGTGCTACAAGAAAATTTGAAAAACCCTTAATTTAAACTATAAAGTAATAATTAAGTAACTAGATGGAATGAGAACAATAGGATGAAAGGTAGCGTTGAACGTTTATTTCTATCAAAATGCAAAGAGAAAACACCTTAAGTGTGACAGTTCATCCCAGCACAGAAAAAGACATGAGGACTCAAAGGGCTATGATATCGTAACAGGCTGATGTTTGGAGATGAATTCAGTTTTGTCAAGGTATACATGGTAATTGTGATTATTTTGTGATGGAGGAGGAGGTGAGGCAAGGAGGGAGGGAGAGCAGACTTTAAGAGAAGGAAGTGGGCCGGCCCAGTGGCGCAATGGTTAAGAGCTGGCTTGGGACACCAGAGGGCCCCGGTTCGGATCCCACATATGCGGGCCAGTGACACTGCCCCCTACAGCTAAGATGCTGAACAACAGCTCAACCTGGAGCTGGGCTGCCGTGAGTCACCAGCGACGGTGTAGGCTGCAGCCCCTGCTGCAGTGGGTTGCCATGGGCTACCGTGTGTAGCCGGCAGCCAGCGTGAGTGGCCAGCAAGAGAGTAATAGTAAAACGCCTACTAAGAGAAGACAGACAATAGAAAATTACCAATTAGAAGAAAATTATTTTCAATTCTACTTCATACGTTATTTGTTTTGGCACTTGATGAGCTATGAATCAACGCCTTACAATGGTATCAGCAGGTATCAATGACTTCCTCACATTGTAACAGTCTTCAAAAGCAATTAGGCAAATTAATGAGCAGATCAGTGGAAACAATTAAGCATGGCAACAATTCAAACCTAAGACTAGGAGAGCAAAAACACCTCAGGTGTTATCTCCCTCTCACATCTTAACGGGTGAATGTTACTGTATCTGACTCCAATTTTCCATTGTCAGGACTGTGTCCACGATCTTTAGATCTTATTAAACATCCCCGGAAGACCTACATCATGCATGCTAAACATTAACCAAAGAAATGTTATAAATATTTAGAACCTTATATTTAGAATACTATTGGAAACACAAAGAGCATTTTGCTGTTTTCAATTTTTATTACACTTATTGGCGTGACACTGGTTGGTAAAATTATGTAGGTTTAGAGTGTACATTTCTATAATCCATCATCTGTGTATTGCATTGTGCGTTCACCACCCAGAGTCAGTTCTCCTTCTGTCATTATATATTAGATGCTCTTTACCCTTTTCTACCCCCATCCCAAACTGCTGTCTGTGTCTATGACTGAAAGCAACAAATGAACAAGACAAACCAAAGCTCGTAGTTTACTTTTTTAAGACAGCGTCCATGCTGCTGATCTAAAGAGAAAGGAAGAAAGAGAAAGCCAGGCTGAGAGGCACTTAAAGGAGAAAGCACATTTTCAATAGTAAAGCTCTTTGAAACCCGTGCATATTATCTGAGTTTGAGTTCCTGGCTATTTTGGATATTTGTATTATGTGGAAAACAAAATTAAATGCCTTGATAGTGTCATGACATCCTCCAATAATCTGACTGGGGGGGCCATGACACATGAGAGGAAGCTGATGAAAACAGATTTTTGTTATAAGTTAAAAATAAAGCATGACACTGTGGTATTGATGTACTTTATTGCTATCTTTAAAGAAAGGTCCAGTAAAGAAAATTAATTTTACTCCTGCATTTCAGGAATTAGAATATATGCATGCTATGCCGTATTTCTATTAGTATGTGGCAGAGAGTAAATGTTGAGCTACAGACTTTGAACATTTCACATTAGCCTGTGGGACATGGAATACAATATCAAGCAAATATTCTTCCCGTGCTCTGCCTTTTCCATTCCTTTTCTGATAGAATGGTCAAACCTAGTCAAAGAGGTCCTGGGGAATTTCTTCAAAGGGCTCCTGCTCTAACTAATTCAGCCAAATCATCGTAAAACAGCAGAAGCTTAAAAAAAAATCCAAATAATAAAACACAGCTTAGCAAATGGTATAAAAGCAAATCACCTTATTCCATTTGCATTTAAAATTACTATATGTTCCATAATGTTTATTTGGACTGACACGTTTTAATTTGAATAGTCAGATTATCATTGACTATCAAACAAGCTACAGACTCCATCGTTCATGGACCTGAATAAAAATGACAGGGAATATTAATATGGCAACCACACAGCACTCCAGATAATTGGTTTTCTCTATCACTGCATTTATCGCCAGGGGCCATGGTATACTTAAAGAAGGGAAGAGTATAATATAGGTATTGAGCTCATGATTTTGAAAAACCAACTTTAAAGTCAAGAATTAACAAAGAAATGCTACGAGGAAATGAATTACATACAGAACAAAGATGAAACGTCCTATGATCAGTCTGTTTCTCCTTTCTGTTTTTTTGCTTATTTTTGTAGGTGGGCCTCTATGTGTAGATGCACATCGGAAAACATATTCACATTTTAATGCTGTGAAGCTGCTGCCACCTGGATGAGCATGTGAGGTAAAGAAGGAAGAGCAAGTTACGTCTACCAAAATCCAACTTCCCCTTCGTAAAGTACAAAATATTTCCCTTCCCAGTTTTATCTTTCTCGCCTCATTTATCACCAGATTTACTTCAACCAAAAGAAAAGCATCCTTGACCGTTAATTTGCTTCCGCAGTCATCTTTCCATCTCAGAGGAAGCCAAGTTTCAGACTGTAGATCTGTTTTACATTGCCTTTTCATTGTTTGTAAGAAATTTCAAAGCATAGGGAGAGCCTTGGAAAGGTTGTGATTGGTGAATGGCTATCAGAACTCTTCTTAGGTACGCTCATTGTTGCATCCATCAGCATGGGCGAACAAAGTTAGAATTAATAAATGATTGTATGCTGGTAGCCTGAGCTCACAGCGATCATACAGAGGTGGGGATGAGGGTAGCTGTGGCTTTGATGCTAGAGATATGACTGCGTAAAATAATTACCAGCTTTGATGCAGTTTCCTCATATCTGTAAAATGGGAAGATTATTCTATATAGTCTCTAAAACACACTTCCAAAAATCTACCCGATTCCCTGCATTGTTTTTAAACTTTACTCATTTTTTTTTTTAAGATTTTTATTGGGGAATTGGGGGAATGGGAACAGACAAGTTGCTGTCCTTTTGTTCTTCAGTTTAGTTGTGGAGGATGTTGCTTCACTGGCCCAACTTGGCACCATCATTGCGCTCTTCCCGGGCGAGGCAGATCAGTCGCCGGCTTCTGGACGGCCGCTTACTGCGGCTGCTGGCTACATACGGTAGACCATGGCAACCCACTGCCACAGGGACTGCAGCCTACGCCGTCGCCGGTGACTCAAGGCAGCCCAGCTCCAGGTCGAGCTGTTGTTCAGCATCTTAGCTGTGGAGGGCAGTGTCACTGGCCCTCATATGTGGGATCCGAACCGGGGCCCTCTGGCATCCCAAGCGAGTTCTTAACCATCGCGCCACTCGGCCGGCCCTAAACCTTACTCATTTTTAAGCAAATATTTAACCCCATGCATGGAAGCTTGGCTTCCTTTCTTTCGTTTATATATAGATTATTCACAATTGATACATTACTTGAATTTCTAGGACCATTAATAATTGGTAGTTCCATAACATTTCCCTTTTGAAAGGAATATAAGAAAGTACAAATTATGCCCTGAAAGTGAAATATGTTAAGAATGCGTGAAATAAAATTGCCAGTCATTAATTTCCGTTAAGAAAAAATGTATTCCAAAAGGTTCCTCTGTTTAGAAAATGACTACATCCCATTTATGTAATCTGTAAAAACACTTTGCATTATGCAGAGTGATTTGAAACAAAGTATTTAAATTTGACAAACAATTAAACCCCAGCCCTCTTTTATCTGTACTCATTGCACCAAGAACTCTCCAGAAATTGACCATTCTGAGCCAAGTGTCAATCATGTGCAAATATGGCATCTATTCACGTGAGAGGTGAAAATTAATGAATTGACATCATCATGGTTGGCCCATGTTTATATTGTCATTCTCCACACGAGCTTTTTCTTTCTAATAGACGAGCTTGGCCATTTCAGAAACCCAGACTACTTGAGAGAAAATTCAATAAGCAAGTTAAGAATACCAAATGGTAACCAGGCCTTGGGGAAGCTATAGAATTGAAACACAACTTTTTTTTTTTCTGACAGTTTGGAGTATAGCTCTGGTGGTCTGTTTCAAAACCTGTCAGAAAGATGATAACTGGACTTAGGAGTTTAGTTTGATTTTTAAACCAAATAATCAGACAGGCTGTCTGGCATTGCTGCCTTTGGCCATTTAGGGGGGGGGAAGAAAAAGAAAAAGAAAACTCTGAGTTTTGAAAGAGCAAAAACATTAAAGTCATCAAATTGTTGTGTACTGGCAGAAGCATTTTCTAAGTTTCTCTGCGTGAACATCTAGTCAGGGCAACCGGTAATGAAGGCATCTTCACTGATGTCAATAGGACTGGACAGCAAACACATCCCCAAAGAAATGATTTTCCCAATTATGTCATCTGAAGTGATGGGGGGATCATCAACTTCCATTTGTTTCAATGGTGATTTTAGTTTCACTTTCTCAACATCAATAAAACAGTTGCCCTCCCTGCATTTTCTGTTATTGGATACTCAAGTAAAACTAAAAAAGGTGACGTGAGACTCTCATTGCTTTTGAGTCCCACCAGGTTGCTATTAAAAATCTACCCCCAAAAGGGAACCCTGAAAAATACAATCATAATGTTGCAGTATTTGGGATTATAGTTGACTAGACACCTATTCCAAGGTCTAATTCATAGTTGCGTGGATCATCAAGTCATCACACGCCAAAGTTCGAAGATACTTTAAAGCATAGGTACTTTGAAATTTCGCTCTTTCTGGATTCTGTAATATTAAATACAGACTATGTTAAATCCAGCCATTAAATCAACAGGATGCAAATCGTTTTAATGACTACGTGGGACAAATAACACCAACACTAGTAGGTAATGGGTATTACATGCCTTCTGTTTCCCACACACTGTACTAAGTACTTTATGTACATTTTTTTTTATTTGACTCTCAAACCCTTGTAGGAAGGAGGTACGATTAATAATCTCCATTTTACAGTGAGGAGATTAAGGCTTAGAGATGTTTCATGATTTTCCCAGAGCATGATCAGTAAATGGTGTTGATAGGAATCCCGAAAAACTGCCTTCCTGGTTTTCTATGGAGATGTTTGGGCGGGTGCTTAACTTCATCACCTAAATAAATAATTACCTACAGAAGCATGTGTAAGTTTCCTACCTGTTATTACTTAAAGGATTTGAAATGGCCAACCCATTAGAAAGTCACCGCTGGCCTAGTCTAAAATGTATATCGATGAATTCAATAATACAAACAAATTACTAAGGATCTCACCTGCATGCCATTATGTCATGATTCATCCAATCCATGGTTATTATTCTGAAGGCATGTGGCCATCAAAAAAGGTAAGTTTGGGCCGGCCGAGTGGCGCAATGGTTAAGAGCTGGCTTGGGACGCCAGAGGGCCCCAGTTCAGATCCCACATATGAGGGCCAGTGACACTGCCCTCCACAGCTAAGATGCTGAACAACAGCTCAACCTGGAGCTGGGCTGCCGTGAGTTGCTGGCGATGGCGTAGGCTGCAGCCCCTGTGGCAGTGGGTTGCCATGAGCTACCATGTGTAGCCAGCAGCCAGCGTGAGCGGCCAGTAGCCGCAGTGAGTGGCCGTCCAGAAGCCGGCGACTGATCTGCCTCGCCCGGGAAGAGCGCAATGATGGTGCCAACTTGGGCCAGTGAAGCAACGTCCTCCACAACTAGACTGAAGAACAAAACGACAGCAACTTGTCTGTTCCCCTTCCCCCAATTCCCCAGCACTGTTCCCATCCCCCCAATTCCCCAATTAAAAAAAAAAAAGAAATCAGCAAGAAAAGTTAATGCTGTATGTCACCTTTCCTCTGTATACATTTCATCCCTTCCATGCTTCAGTATTGGATACATAGTCTCTAAATAAGCCATAACTTTGACTCTGCAAGCGAAATCTATAAAAAAAGTTTGTCATCTTTTTTATAGTGAGCTAAATATCTGAAAGAAAACTGTTGTTCAGCTCAGATGGGACTACTTCCAATTCTTTCTGGATAATGGTGGGGGATATTAGTGCAGTCCGGGGAAAATTATATTTATATTTGTGCTCTGCACTATAAAGAAGATTAGTTTAATGTATATATTCACAGCATTAAGTCATTAGAACACAAACCCCCAAATAATATTTGGACTACTTTTAAGAACCATTAGAGTCACCAGGAGGAATGTTGGTGAGACAACACAAAACGTCACTATAAAATTTCCAAGATTTGAACAAAGGTTTTTGCAACTGACGCCACTAGAAGTTGTTTCCAATGTACCAAGTGGCATTGGAGGACTGCGGAATTCTGTCACAGTAACAGCACCTCCTGGAAGGGTGTCCCTAGAATTCCTAGTCACCTGCGATCGGCACCCTGGAACTTTGAACCTCTCAGACGTACACAGAAACGTGTAGAAACAGAAAAGGTTTGAACACACTGCTTATAATAAATGTTTTACTTTAAACACATTATCTTTAAACATTTATAAACTTAGAAAATAATCCTCTGAAAATGTATTGTTGCAGCTGGCATTGTTACAGCTGAGGCAGACAGAGTCACACACCGGTGACACAAAGCTGGAGTCACAGGCGACGAGGACCTAGCCTGACATCAGGACAAGGCATTGTCCAGCCACAACTGACTGACACTTTTATCAGTTTTCATGAGAAAGATTTAGCAGTTAACACCAGGGCACCAGATCAGTTCCACAGATCACATATATCCACGTGTGTGTTGTGTGCATAGCAATTGTTTTCTATACTTGTGCTCAAGTTGACTTATATAGAGTGTTGTGTGTTGTAATAACTTTTTCATTAAAGACCTGAATTAAAATAAAAACCAAAAAACCCAAAAAACTTTATACAAATAAGCAACGGAATATTCAGACATTTAAAGCAATTATTTAATATAGTTTTATACACAGAGGAAATGCTTATCAATATAATATGAAGTGAAAAAGAATTGGGTTGCACATCCTATACGTGGTAAGGTAGCAATGGTTAAACATGTCTAAAACATAAGAAGATTTTGTAGTACTGCTTATTTTGGAATGATGTTATGAGTAATTTCATTACATTTTTTAGTTTTTAGATGCGTATGCATCATTGAGAACTTTTTAAAAGTTTCCATTTCCTTGAGGAATCAGTTTAGATATTACGTTATTAAATGTGAGTGTTACAAACAACTCTCGCCATTCCGGGGACGGGTGGAAAGCCAGGTCAACAGCACTGCCATCTGAGTATGGTGACAAAAAGGGACGTTTCGTTTGGGGTGTTCTTAGTCCTCGATTTAAAAAACTACAAAGACAGTAAGAGCAACAAGTCTTGTTATGCTTAAGTGTAATTGTGCTTTTGCTGTATTGTTACGGAAATAATTGGTGCTGATAGAGATTGCTTGCTAAATTATAAAGCTCCTTTTATCCTTTCGTCCTACATACATCCTGCTTCATGGGCTCCTGCTGTCAGTTTTCAGTGCCTTACACATTTGTGCTTGCCAAAGAGAGAGCATAATTTATCTAAGTCAGATATTGTGTTTATAAAAAAAATAATGCGGTGTTATATTGGTTCAAGGTGTACTGTCACAAATTAAAAGCACTGACTCTAAGTAATGAGATGATATAATTAGCTGATGGTTGAAAATAAAAACTGCTTAAAGTTGAATGGCTTTTAAGACTACCTGCACACATATAGCAACATGAAGCCATTTTTAGTAGTTTTAGGAAATATACCTCATTCTACTCTAACCAGATTTCATTAAATTAATCCAAGCAATTTTTAGAAGCAAAATATACTTACTGTCCACGCTAACTCTCCAGTATTTATATTCCTTCGCCTTTTTTCTCATCATACACACTGGCATATACATGATGTGCACACGCATGCAATACATACATGTACACTGTCACATGCACACTCACCTATAAGAAAGGTTTTCATCAGCTTATCCACATTTATGCCCCATTGTGTAATTGACTCATCATTTGAAAAACATCTCTTTCTATGTCTTTCAGTCCTATTCAGCACAATCTTATCCTGCACTAAATCTACCCGTAAACCAATCCTCACAACCATTTTTTCCTTCTACCCTCTGGGTTCTTTAACAGACTGCTGTCAATCTCTCTTGATTCCTCTGAAATTATGTAATTGTTTCTCCCATCTTTTTTATCACCTACTGTTAATTTGCAGTTCTCTTTCCTCTTTCAGTATCCCCCCACCCCCGCCCCCCAAATCTTCAGGGTCAGGAGGAGAACACACGTCACTCCCCACTCCCACTTTCACACCTTCGGCTGCACTACCTGGCAACAACTTAACTGTTGACGGTTATGCCATTGGCTTAACGCGTACAGCCTCAGTTACTCTTAAACCCTAAGACTCTCTCTCGACTTCCTACTATATCGTCGGCACTGTGAAAGAGGCCTCCTGTTTACTTTTGCATTATTGTACCCAGTCATATAACCTAAACCTTATCATTCAGAATGGGTCATCTCCAACATCTTTTCCTGTTACCTTTCCCACACAGTCACACACACACACACACACACACACACACACACACACACACACAC